>NC_056685.1:107078795-107328795 GCF_018350215.1 Panthera leo | reverse complement strand
TCCAGTTGTTGGTTTAATTTTGGAAGATGGATCTGGAAAGATTTTCTTTGCCAAGTCTATCATTTAATGAGTCCTCATGATACCCGAGGTTCTGAGCCAGGGGCTTCTCATATACTTTGTCACTTGACCTCACAGCACCCTAGGAGTTAAGATCCTAATTTAATGGTAAGCAAGCAGGCTCATAGTTTGCTACTTGTTTGAAATGACATAACAGAGTAAGGATCAGAACACAAGGCAGATTACAAAAAATATGATCTCTTCACTTTCTTCCATAGGCCTCATTCTGAAACATGTACTGAGCAGAACAAAACTGCTGTGCTGATTTCTTATTTTGTTCTATGTATTATATTGAGTTATTCTAAGTATCAGATTCATTCCGAAGTTAACAGAAGGTCCGTGGCTAGACAAAATTTGAATGATTCAAGGAGAGATAAGAAACAGATTTACCTTTACTTCTATGTTTGATACATATCAGTGAGAAATCATCTTATTTTTCTCAAACATTGTAATTTTAGGGTCTAGTATGGCTGAAGTTTTTTTTATTCCTGTAAGATAATGTCTTCATAATTCCACTTCATAAAAGAAATGTATTGGAGATATTGGGCTAAGTAAAATATATTAATTTTTATCAGTTACATTTTTTTACATTTGTAATGTGGTTATCAGAAAATTTAAAATTACATAAGTAGTTCATATTATATTTGTACTGTAGAATGCTGATCTAAAACAATTCTATAACAATTCTCTATGTATCACAAAAATAAGTTTGACATTTCTATTATAGCTTTCACAAGAGAAAATTATTTTTAGGAAATTCTAATGACCTATTATTTAAAAAACAGCTTTACATTTACTCACCTGGTTACCTCTGGTAGATGCATTCAGTTCTCCATAAAGAAATCATAGACTTGAAGTAGTTTCTCATCTTGTCCTCTGCATTGAAAAAGTGGTTATACCAATACCTAAAATGTAAGGATGTTGTGAAGATTACTCTCAGTCATGGTAAAAATAAACCTTGAAATAAAAAGGAAAACTTGGGGCGCCTGGGTGGCTCAGTCGGTTGAGTGTCCAACTTCTGCTCAGGTCATGATCTCACAGTTTGTGAGCTTGTGCCCCACGTGGGGCTCTGTGCTGACAGCTGGGAGCCTGGAGCCTGCTTTGGATTCTGTGTCTCCCCTTCTCTCTGCCCCTCCCATGCTTACGCTCTGTCTCTCTCTGTTTCTCAATAATAAATAAACGTTAAAAAATTTTTAAATACAAATAAAAACAAAAAGGAAAACTTTAGCGGCGCCTGGGTGGCTCAGTTGGTTAAGCGTCCAACTTCTGCTCAGGTCATAATCTCAAGGTCTGTGAGTTTGAGCCCCTCATGGGGCTCTGTGCTGACAGCTCAGAGCCTGGAGCCTGCTTCAGATTCTGTGTCTCCCTCTCTCTCTGCACCTCCCCCACTCAGGCTCTGTCTCTCTCTGTCTCTCAAAATTATTAAATAATAAAAAAAGAAAGAAAAAAAAGGAAAACTTTACCTGTAGTGATATTAATTAGCTCACTTTTCTCGAAAGCTTCCTATAAAGGATCTTCTGTAGCTCCTTGGCTAGTTACTGTTTGAAAACAAAGATGACAAACAAGTACCAGAGAAGCCTTTACTCTAAACTCCTAATGCTAAAGCAGACCTTCCTAGTAGTGGCCCTCTTTCATGCTGCTCCACGCGTTCTTCTTCACAGAGCTCTAGAGTCTTCATGATCCCTTCTGCAGGTGGCCATTCCAGATCTACTAGAGGGGGCTCTTGCTCTAAAGTGCTGGCAGGGATATGCCATAAATGAAAAGTCATATGGAAGGTTTCATTTCAATTTCTGACTTAGGTAAAATTCTGGCTCCTAGGAACAGCAGAAGAACTGCATACTATTTGGAGGGGAAGGAAAGATGGTGGTCAGGTAGTACCACCTAAAGCATATGTTGATTGGGGCACCCAGGTGGGTTAGTTGATTAAGCGTCTGACTTCCGCTCAGGTCATGATCTCGTGGTTCACAGGTTCATGGGTTTAGGTACCACACTGGGCTCTGCACTGACAGCTCAGAACCTGGAGCCTGCTTCAGATTCTGTGTCTCCCTGTCTCTCTCTGCCCTTCCCCCGCTTGTGCTCTCCCACTCCAAAACACAAACAACCCCCCCACACACATTTAAAATAAAAATAAAGCATTTTTGACTACATGCTTTTTAGAAGTTATAAACATTATATTTACTGTTTCCGAATGTATTCATTTACACAACTGTTATTGGCTTTTGTGTTTTATGTAGATTAAAACTGGATTTATAATACAGTAAGATGCCAAATATAATATGGTTCCCATTAAAAGACCTTATTTATGTCACAGTTCAAGTCATGCCATTTGAAAATTAACAGCTATACATATGTAAAGCCTGAGATAACATAAAGACTACAAGGTGGGTGCTAATTCTATTTCTTACCACCGGTAACATAAAAGACTTTGACCGGACTTTATGAGATGGTATCTTATTAAAAACAAATACAAAACAAACTTTATATGTACATATATATATATATATACACACATATATATATATATATACATATACACACATATATATACATATATGTGTGTGTGTGTGTGTGTGTGTGTGTATATATATATATATATATATATATATATATGTTAATTTTAACGCAGAGTTAAATGTAATTACACCATCTTAAAGTCTAGAACCAAAACTGAGGTTATTTTTCCTTCTTATTTCATAATATTCACTATGTTTAGCAGAATCAAAGTTTCCTTTTTTTGTAAACTAGAATTTTTGTGCCCTGTTTTCTCTGGTAACTATCTTTTGTCTACTATCTTCCCAATTATTTTCTGCAATGATACACCCTACCTAAGTTATGTCACACAATAGCCTCCGAATCAGTACTATCCAATAGAAATACAATGCTAAATATACATGTCATTAAATTACTTTACAATTAAAATTTTCAAGTGCTTACATATTAAAAAATAAAAAAGAAATTATTTTAATAATACATTTTATTTAACCCAAAATACTATTATTTTAACACATCAACATAAAATTATTGGGCAATTTTGAATTCTTTTTTCATGCTAAATATTTGAACTCTGCTGTGTATTTTATGCTTACATCATCTCTCAATTCAGACTAACTGTATTAAAAGTACCAGGTAGCTACATGTGGCTAGTGACCAATGTTTTTGACAGCATAAGTCTAGATAATAGTTCTTTAGCTTCTGAAAAGAGGCTTTCTCTGAATCTCACAATCATCATTGACAAAACTGCATCTATGCAAACAAAAATATCCTGGTAGATAATGGATATTATTCTGTATTGAAATAGACAGAATTACCTCTCCTATTAGTGAGAAATTAATTAAATTAATTAATTAGTTAGAAATTAATCCTGAAAACCATTATTCCATAGAATGCATAGGGAACTTCTTCCCCTACATTAAAGAATATTCTTTATTCTCACTTTCTCCCAGTATAATCATGAAAACCATAAATTCAGATGGTGAATTATTTTTTGAACTCCAGAGATGATAGAAACTGCATTTAGTAGGGAATATGATAATAAAGGAAATAAGGGCTGACCTTACCAGTTTATTTTTCTTTTCAAAAGAATAAGCAAAAATGTTTCTCTTTTCTAAGAAACTTATAGTTACTTCAATTATAGCATACTACCAGTAAAATATTGTCAAAATATATCCTACATGTTTATTATTCTCAATTTTGGCTCAATGTTAACCTAGATTTTGAGAAAAATGAGAAAGTATGAGTAAATTAAGAGCAACTAAGATCATGGCAACAGCCAATTCAATAACAGCATACTCAAAGCATGTAGCATCTAAAGCTGCTTATACTGATGATGTGAGGATTTAAAATTAGACAGAGATCTCTTAAACCACTGGTATTTATTGTTCATTCACAATTTTTATTAAGAAAAACTTTTAAACCCTGTCTATGCCTTCCAACTTATTCTTCCTAATTAAAATGCAGCATCCCTTGTTTTCTCCAAAAAAGAAAAACTCAAAACTAATTTCCAGGAATCCTGGTGTATTCTCCCTTTTGCCTTTAAGGCACAGCATTGCCTTTAACAGTTCTTTGGCTTTTGTTCTATTATTCTGGCTTTTCTGTTTTTTAATGTGGTAGCTGTACCTACAACTAATTCATGAGCACAATAAGAAATTAGGATTTGGAATGCTTCTCAAAATACCTAATAAGCTCTCTTATAAAGCACCATGTACACAAAGATGTTGGCAGACTGAACCTTGGGAAGGTGATACCCCATAAACCAATATAGTTAACTCTCATATTAAGACATTCTGGAATCTCCAAACAGTGCCTTCCACCAGCCTTCTTGTGATTGGGGATTCATTTTACCATTCTCATTGGAAATGACTGGTGATTGTGATAGGACTGGGGAGGAGGGCAGGTAGGAAGGAGAGCATTGGGTTGGGAAGGGTTAAGGAAAGACAAAAGGTCATTTAGGGTCGTGCATTTGAATAGCAACATTACTTGGGTCCATAGCTATCAATCCAAAATTCAGTCAACTAAGTGAAAATATAGGCTCATCCAAATCTCAAAGACAAATATTTGCCTTAATATCTTCCCAAGGCAACAGGAGAAAGAATATCTCTTTGATTTCTTTTAGGTTTTATTTAACTTTTAAAATTTAAAAAAATTAAACTATTTTTAAAAATTTATTCAATTTTAAAATTTACCTTTTTTATTTTCACAAACACAGGTAAACTAGTGTTAAAAATAATGTTTGAACTTTGATTTTGTAAATGATCATTTTAAGGCCAGACATAATAAACAACACTACAAAGATCTTCCAATTTAACACCATAGTCAGGAAACTATTTTATTGACATCTTCATCAACCATCGGCTACAAATTTAAGAAGCATCAGCACCCATCATCTTCCTCAAAATTAATATTATGGAACACACAAGTCACTGACTACAGAAACTACAGACTGAATTATTTTTAGGCACTAAAACAGTTTAATCATAAACATCTCACTTCTCGTACTTTTTCATATCATTGATTTGAACATATGAACCATAAAACCCCATCAATTTCATCTCTAATGTGGTTTTCTCTTGCAGGGTTCACAGTAAGTCGAGATAAAATATTTTCCATCATTACATTATGTTGGTTTGTGGATGCTCTTAGTAAAAGGATGACCTAACAGCATGTTCATAAAGCAACTACACATGGAGCTTATGTTCCAAAGCTCAATTTCGAGGCCACAACACATGAATCTCTGTTTTCTTTGATTGACAGCTCAAGGTTCATTACCATTTCTATCTCAATCAAGTTGAAAGAGATTTATAGATCTGAAATGCAATGGAGCTCCAAATGTAGATAGGGGGCACAAACTAGATAAATGCATCTCTAAATCTGCTTAGTCATTTTTAGATGAAATACTTCAATAAAGAGTAGGAAAAACAAAGAGGAAGAATCTAAAGCTCACTGGATCCTATTAAAAGCCACACACTGGGAAGTCAACGAGAGAACTTAGCTTGGGGAAAGAAGCTCCAGACTCAGGAAAGTAAAGGACCCCAAGGAGCGTGAAAGGTAAATACAGCATTTGCACACTGTATTTACTAAAACATCACAGAATATTAACCACAAAGTAGTAAGAATTTAATAAAACTGGCCTGTGATTTTAGAAAATATATTAATATTACAAAATTTTGAAATTGAGCTTTAAAAAGATTTTTAAAATCATTCTGAGGCACCTTAGCTAAAATTAAAATGAAAGAATATTTTTGGGTCAGTAGAATCATGTGAATGAATCAGAATTAGCATCTACCTTTTAAAAATTATAAGGCTAATAATATACATTTGAATGAAACATTACATATAAAATATCTAATTTATTAAATTGATATATTTAAATTTATGTTTCATTTTGGTTTAAACATAAAGTATATTTTCTTAACATAACTTATCTATTTGAGATGACTTAAAGTAAAATTAAATTAAAGGCCATTTTCATTATCTATTCTAAATATTTTACACATCAATTTATCTTTGAAATATCCAAATAATAATCTAGTCAAATAAAATTTATTAATATATAACTTATTCATTAATACTATAAACAATGTCAATAAATTATAGTTATATTCTCTTACAATATGTGTATGGTATTACAACTTCTTACTGGTAACAAAAACCATCTTTAATACATACGTCATAAAATCTTTAAACAAAAGAAGAAATTGGATATGCAAATTCCATTACAATATTTTAAGAATTAATTCTGGAGGCCATTCCTCATAAACATAGGAACAATAGCTAACCTGTTTTTTATAGATGGGAAATCAGATAACTCCATCAGAAAACAAAACTGTGGAATATGTATAGTAACACAAATTAAAGACAGTGCTCTAAAACCTTGTATTCAATTGGTAACATGACCAGATATCCGTAGATCTCTTGAGAAAACCGTGCGCCATATGTTTTGAATGCTGAAGCTTGAAGAATTAGTTTGAAGTTTTCTCCTTCTTTTTGCCACTTCCCCATCCACCACTGAGTTGTACGGGATAGTCACGAAATGACATACGTTCTTTCTTAGAAGGTCTCGAATTTGTTATCATTGGTGCAAGTATTCCCTTAACTGAAAAACCTAGACAGTGATATTAAATGTACAATTTCACTTAACTTGATCCAAGCAAAATTATATTTTAAGGTAAGAAATATATTTGTCAACAATGTGCATTTTAGAATTATGATCTTTGGGTTTAAGAAGGGCATATTGAGTTCACTTTTGTCTGAAAAATAATCAAGGTTTGGTATAAAGTACATTTAGGTTAAATGAAAGGAAATGATTGAAAAAATCAAATAGATACGTTTTCTTCTATCTACAAATTAAGACTGGTATTTCAAGACTGAGATGATATATCTTCCTAGTTCTTAGGTATTTAAATTTTCATAGTTTAAAAATTTTAACTGTTTTTATTTTCATAAATATGATCTAATTAGTTTTAGAAATGGTTCTACTGAATTTAGGATTTCTTCAGAAAGAAGAATTCTTGGTAAAACAGAAAATATATTAATTCTAGAATCTAAAGATATTCATGGGTTCTAGTCTGGCTGCGTAAGACACAACTTTGTGACTATGGACAGGTTACAACCTTTCTGAGCCTTAGTTTTATAAATGAAGGAAATTATCTGTGCAGTATAGGGTCATTGTGAAGATTGCCTTTTTTATTATATTGCAATGGTGGTAAGGTCTATCAGAGTGCTTTGTAAACAGGTGCTATAAAATGGAAAAGGTTATTATTTATAGTCAACAATTTAGAATTTATCCAGAGAAAAGCATCAAAAATTGTTAGAATCTAAAAATAAATAGTAGTTGAAGGAATGGGATAGTGGATTAGGAATATTTTACTCAGCAAGATCCCAAGATGCCATATCAAAAATACTATTAAAGAATTATGATCATCTGCTTTAAATCTCCTGATGATTATGCAAGCACAGGGCTGCATCTGTGGGGAAAGGGTTTGAAAAGCAGCAGTGAGGAATCCAGAGCTCCTTTAGTACTGGCTTGAGGCAAAGGTTCAAACCACGTGACTCTTCAGTGTGATGCGTCTGTGCTTTAATAAGTTCAGGAGGGGAAATACCTATTTTTTTTTAAATAATACTTTTCCAACCAAAACTTAAAATATTTACAAATATATAAATCTAAATAGAAAGGTTAGGAAACACTAGACCGTCTGTGGAAATTTGCCTTAATTTCAAATTTGGTGCAGCATGATGGTGAATATTGGTTCATTTCACTTTATATGTAAAAGCTCTTGCTTTTCGGATATTTATGTCAAAATTGTGAGTAGGAAAACAAATTCAAAGTAGTTGATGAACCTCTATAAAGGTAGAATATTTTAGTCTGTGGAAAGAATATGAAAGAAAAAGCGGGACGGGGTATGCTGGGCACAGAGAAGGTAATACGTGTGGCTCCAGCACAAGCCTGCAATGGAATTGGTAGACAACATAGCTTGGGAGTTCGGAGACCTTCCCAGCTGGCACTCAAAGGCAATCAGAGGCAGAGGGACGAACAGCTACGCCAGGTAAAGTTCGTTTTCAAGTGCTGACCAGAGTTAGCCTGCTTTAAGCCATTCCCTCCAAGTCAGTCAGTAGTCCTTTGTGACACCGCAAGAACTTTCAAGCAGCAGGAGTATTACTAGTGCAGAAAAGCGAGAATTTCCTAATGATAAAATAGTGGCCTAAAAAAATGTAAGAAAGCATCCTAAAAGCTCACCCCCTCTCTACTTGCTGTTACATATTGAAAATATTTTTTTTTCCAAGAAACAGAATAGAATGTCTCCTTTGGTCTATTTTAGAAAACAACAGTAACAGCAAACCCTCACCTTGCCTCAGCAATAAAAATTCTTTAATGAATAAATAATTTCCTGGATAGCAAGTATTTTTTTAGGAGAATATATCATTTCAGGAGAAAGCTGGGGCTGAAGGAGCAGGGAAGCAGGGAGGTTTGAGAACTGGGACACATTCAGAATTCAGATATATTTATTTAAGACAAAAACAGAAATTAATAAAAGAGTAAGCAGATTTCCACAAATGGCTGACACAAATGTTTTCTTCCAACAAAGAAAGCTAATTACAGTTCCTTGCAAGCATTATTCAAGGTAATATGCACAAGTATGCATTTTAAAATATAATCCAATAACAGTTCATTATTGGTTAATTTTTTAATGACAGTATCTTAATAGTATACAGATGTATTACTTAATGCTTTTACTCTTAATATAAGTTTTTTAATCAAAGATAAATAATATGTAAGGAGGGAGACACTTTCTGTACAAAGTATTGAAATAGTTATAATTTCATATACTTCTAAAATAATTATTTCAAAATGAAATAAATTGAATTGTGTTAAAACATGGCTTTTCTTTAGACGAACTGCTCACTTTTAATGGCCTGCATTCTAAAGGATTTTTCTATTGACTATAAATTTATTGTATGGTACAATTTTTCCCCCTAATATTGTTCTGTTGTCTTTGTTATTTTGAAACGTTGATGAATCTGCAAGTCTTTTTGTACTTACCCACAATGTAACTGCATTTTTAAGAGGCTGCTTGTAAATTTTTCATTGTTTGGCAAACATCCTTTGGCAAATAATTTTAAAAACATATTACGTGATATTATAAAACAGCTTTGTAGTAATTTTGAAGTATATTTTCAGTAGAATGAAAATGCTGTAGGAAATTAGTGTTTAAAATTACAGAAATACTTATATTTATACATATAGTTTTTAAAAAATATATTTTTGATGTGATTAAAGGCTTTCATTTTATTGTTTTGCTACCTATAAATAAATAATTTGCACAGTAATCAATATAGCGTATTCTCCCATTGCATTTAGTGAGAGTCTTTTTGTTGGCATGTAAATTCTTGAACCACCAGATACATGGAACATAAATCGAAGAGTAAAACAACACATCTATAAAGGAACCACATATTGGCATTCATTGTAAAGCCATTACTTTGTCCTGTAACTACTCTAGAAATGGAAAAAAAGAAAATAAAGAAGCAATTTAATACAGTCAATGTATAATCATTCTAAAATTACCCACATGAAAATACAATAGTGAGAGAATCTTACCTCAAAAAACTGACATGAGAGCTAGACCTACTGATAGGCTCCTGGAATAAAAAAATTATGACTGAAGGACCTCTAACTGTTTTTGTCTCTTTCCTGCTACATTATCGTTATAGATTTTATGTTTCTTTAACAACAGTCTGGCACATATTTGCAGGTGATCATACAAATTAACCAATCAGTTTCTTACATATATGCTGAAAGTAGGTCTTGATAAGAATGCTCTATCTTCCAATAAGTCACTTCTTTGCCACATAATCTGTGTTCTGCTAAAGATTTGTTCTGGTCCTTTAAAATTTTTTTTTGGTTAAATCCTTGGTTCTTTAACAAATGTCAAGGTCTATATATGCTATGTTTTGATAAGTAATTTAATATGTAAAATGCTTTGAATGACTCTCCTGGTATGTATAAAAAAAATTTTGTTAAACAGGTCAAAATAGAAATTTCATGATGTATAGTGATACGTCATTGGATTTTCATCAATAAACCCAACACTATGTGTCTGGATATAGAAATCATTTCAAAGTCCTTCCCATATTGTATTGCTTAACAGCAGATACAGCACAAGTAAAGCATGGAGAAAAAAAAAATTCAACATTTTAATGAAAGTGACCAGAACAAATTTTTAGCAGCAAAGCGTTTACATCAATTTAAGTGCTGTAAATGAGTTACACTGGGTAAGTCTGGTGTTGAGGTAGTTATTACAGTGTTCAAATAACAGTTGCTTTTTAAGGTCATTGCTATGTCCAACTTTGAATTATAATGATCATTCACAGTGAACTTCAGTTTGTTAAAGTTTAAAGTCTAACACTGAGAATGAAAATAAAACAAATAACAGGTTGTTTATATTATATTCAGATTTTCTCAATAAATCCCAGAAATTTTGCTTGTTTCTGAAATTGTTTTCAAGCTTTTTCAGTGACTAAAATTTTTTCTATGACATAACAATACTAATAAAAATTCTGTTTCTCAATATTTCATTTGGACAATGGCATTTACAATTATTCTTCTTGCCCAATATTTAAGAGACAAATGACTAAGAAAATCAGGTTTTGAAACACAATAGCCACAGTACTCATTATTGTTGGTAAAAATCATGATGCCTATTATTTCTAAATCAGACACATATAATATATTTTGGCTATGTATATTTATTTGAAAAACAATTCCTAATGAGCATAATAGCTAATACATATTAAATAGAGTGAGGAATCTTGATAGATATTGTATAGATTTTTATTTTGGTATTTTGAATATTTCTTGATCTTTTACAATAGCTGTGCCTCATATTTGATCTAGAATTTTTGAGGCCTCCTTATAGTATGCACTGTTCGCCAGGTTTTACTATTCGTAACACACTGTTGTGTTGATTTCTTCTTGAAGATACCTTGTCGCTGTCTCTGCACAGACATAGATGACTAGGATGTGGTGCTAAAAATATTGTCTTGATTGTATAAATTCTGTGGTCCTCATACTAATGTTGTTCAGCATTATTTTTATTTTTTTCTGGAGGAAATTTTTTTGAGTGATTTATTTTTGGGTGTAAAATATAAATAAGTTTTGTGATTTTTTTTCAGAACTAGGTTTGTCTTCTGTCATGTGGCCCTTAAATTAACTAACACTTTTATTTCCATTGTTAAGTATTCTGTATAACTTTGGTTAGTGCAATTTTCTGGCTTCCGACTAAACGAGTAGATACTAATTGAGTGTTTAAACTTCTAAATTGATTAGGGGAAAAAAAGTGTAACTCACTAGGGAGTTAATCTATAAGCTACCCAGCCATCTATTTTCTACTGCACATTGTTGCTTCTAAAAATCAGGTCATATGTCCCTTTACTCTTGTCAATTCAGGTAAGGTCTATTCCCAACTCCTTTAATCACTTTTTTTTAATTGTTCTCTGCAGGACTCAATTCCATTCATTGTATTTACAATCAAGTGTCCTTAAGTGTTTGTAATTAAAGAATGATGGTATAAATGATGCTAATAATTGAGAGTATTTTCTAACCTTAATTGATACATCTATTCCTTTGAAATAATTCAGTTCCTATATAACAACTCTATTTTAATTTCTAATGATCTTGTTTTCCCCCTCACTTTCCCATTAATTAATTTAGCCAAAGTAAACTTTTAGCAAAAATATGCACTTCAAGTAAATCTTGAAATGTTTATCATGAAGCAGTTATCCTTTGGAATTTAAACATTTAAAACCCAAATTAGATTTTCAAGATCACGTGGGGTCTTTAAAAGCTTTAATGTAAAATCTTCCTTTTATTTACACATTCATTCAACACTTATTTATTTAGCGCGTATTTTATAGCAGGCACTCTTCTATTCTTCCGTGTAGTAGACCTTCCCTGTCCATTTCCTTCCATGTGCCAAATCATATTAGTAACTATCACATTGTAGTTGATTTTTTATTTTTTATTCTAATGGTTCATCTTTACAGTCCTCATATGGAACTTGTATAAAACAAATACTTATTTCCACTTTCCCAGATAGTGAAGACTTGTGGATAGATTTCCCAAAAACTTTTCATGGAAACTTTCATTATCCCTTTACATGCTTATTACTTCTTAGCAGGGAGACATTTGGCAACAATAAACATGGCTAGCCTGAGGATTTATTATATTATTGCACTTCAGTTTCATTCACTTGACAAATGCATTTCACATTTGACCATACCCACTTATTTACTCAGCACATTAGCTAGTGTAGGAAATTGGTTTGAAAGCAACAATAACAACCAAAATAAAAAATAATATGTCAGAGTATAGCAGTTTATTTAAGAAAAGGAAATGAACATGAAGGAAAGGCATAAGAACTAGAATACTACAGTTAGAAACATGATGCTTTAATCTATTATCAATAGAGCATACATGGATCCTGTCCTCAAAAATGTGAAAAATGCGTGGTTTTTTGTTTGTTTGTTTTACAAAGAGTAAATGTAGTTGACAACTACATTTGTACATTTGTATTAATTGTACAATGTAGTACAACTAGTTTCCTCACTCAAGTACAGTTGAAATAATGTCATTCTGTGGATAATGTCAACTGCTGATGAAAGTAACTACTGTTGGGGCGCCTGGGTGGCTCAGTCGGTTAAGCGTCCAACTTCGGCTCAGGTCACGATCTCACGGTATGTGAGTTCGAGCCCCGCTTCGGGCTCTGTGCTGACTGCTCAGAGCCTGGAGCCTGTTTCGGATTCTGTGTCTCCCTCTCTCTCTGACCCTCCCCCGTTCATGCTCTGTCTCTCTCTGTCTCAAAAATAAATAAATGTTAAAAAAAAAAAATTAAAAAAAAAAAAAGAAAGTAACTACTGTTTTAGATCTATATGCATTGTTCTGTGGTTACTAATACTGTTACATTTAACTGTGTCTGGAATCATTGTTGACTATTTCATTACATTGTCTCGGATCTTGGAGATAGACATTAAATTAAAGGACATTGGGGCGCCTGGGTGGCTCAGTTGGTTGAGCGTCTGACTTCGGCTCAGGTCATGATCTCACAGTTTGTGAGTTTGAGCCCCATGTCGGGCTCTGTGCTGACAGCTCAGAGCCTGGAGCCTGTTTCAGATTCTGTGTCTCCCTCTCTCTCTGCCCCTCCCCTGTTCAGGCTCTGTCTCTGTCTCAAAAATAAACGTTAAAAAAAATTTTTTTTAAATGAATAAATGTTAAAAAATTTTTTTAAATTAAAGGACATTAAATCAACAGCTATTTATTACATATCTACTTTGTACTAGACTTGTAGTTGCAAATGCATTAGATGATTCCCACCAACCCTGTAAACATGCTCTTCATGTACCAGTAATTAATTTTGATTATCTAGTTCTGATTATGGGAACGTTTTAAGGGTTAAAGTGTTAATGTTAATGTGTTTGTTTGATTAATTTTAAAAGTTCAGGATCAAAATATCAAGACCTAACAAATTGTTATTTTTAAGGCTTCTGCCAAAAAAAACTGAGACCAAGAAAAGTCAGAGTTAATGGGTTAGGCAATAGTAAAAAGAGCCTTACAGTTTAAAATTTTACATTGTTAGCGACCAACTCTTGCTGAACAGAAATGAAAAAGAAAATTTGTGTGATGTAGCTCTTCTTTACTGACATTTACTTTAAATCAAACACTTCAGATTAAAAAAAAAGAGGATAAGCAAAGTCAGATTTCAAATACAGAACAAGAAAAGTTAAAGTTGGTCATAATTGTTTATAAAGTCTTATGTTGACCTTCTTTTTATCTGGGCGAAAACATAACATCCATGGTGGACGATGGAAGTTTGAATCATTTAAAGGGGAATTATGACAGTCAATTTTTAGTTCCTACCCAATGAATTTTTGCAACAATTGGCATAGATAGTGGTATCATGCAGTTATTTTATTAGAAGATTTTGTACATAGAACACCGTCATACTAAATGGTATGTAGTATGCCAGGTAATTAAAAGTATTACTAAAGTGCACATATTTAACAATGTCTTCATTGTGCATTTAAAATCAGTAACATTTTTGTTTGAGCACAGTTATATTAGTTTTTACCATCAAAACTATTAGAAGTAGTATGTATCATTGCCCATGTTTTCTCATCACTCACTTGGCTCTTCAATTCTCTTGTCAGTTCACTCATAACTTCCCTCAAAATGTCACGTTGCAGGGGTTTAAGGGTCTGCTACGTCCCAGGCCCTTTTGTTCAGCACTTTATTTTGCCATCTGTTTCAATCCTCATTACAACTCTACAAGATACACATGACTCTCATTTTCAAAATGGGGAAATTAAGGCAACACTATTAAACTATTTGTCCAAAGGTATGTGGCAGTAACACAGTTGAAACTCGGCTTCACATGACTAAGATTTATTATAAAGAAGACAACATCATGTTTAATAGTCGGAAATAAACTATGCCTCTAGTGTAATAGTACCATAAAGAAAATCGTTAGGAGCAAATGTCAAATGGGAACTGTCCATTACCTGGAAATAAGGCCTATGGAACTATAAATGAATAAAATGTATCAATGAAAAGCAATACAATCTTCAATTTTCGTAAGTGAAGAAATATAAGAGAAAGATATTTCTATACCTGTAGACATATCTGTACTCACCTATATTTTCATATGATCTCATACGCCAAACAGCTTTTTTTTTAAATTTACGAATGACCAAAAGTTTTTTTCAGACTTTATCCTTCAGTTGTGACAATGTCTCTCTGCTTATGTAAAACTTATGTAAAGTGTTACATGATTTGAGTACTCTGCTTACTCAACTAGTTTACTTTGTAAACTAGTTGTTACCAGAATTTTTGAAGTTGTTCAAAGAATACCCCATATTTGAGTTGATTTTAGCTGTAGTACACGAACATGTACTTTAATAAAGTAATGTTAATGAGTAGCATATCCTGTGAACTTTGCAAAATTTGATATGGAATACTAGAGATCATATGTTTTTTCAAGACAGTATATGAAGAAGATATATCAGAACGATGTAACGATCTAGATTTTTGAAAGGCCAGTTACAAGTAAAACCAATATGCTAATTAGTTGACAACTGAACCAAAACTTAATTTATTCTTTTCATATATAGTTTCAGTCTATACTGAAAAACATGCAAGTAGGTACATGATTAAACGTAACTTTTACTCACCTTTTGACCACTCTATGTGACAAAAATTAATTTATATGTCAAACATTTTTAGACATCGAGTGAGAAAAATCCACTGATTTGTAAATTTGAGTTACACACGGTAAGGGATCAGTAGAAAGCAGAGCTGCTAAAGAGGTGAGACTGCTAACAAGAGATCTTCGGACTTTCAAAAAGGTGAAGTTTGAAGGGGATGCAGGTTCAGAGTGGGGTGGCGGAAGCCTTGCAAAGCAACAAGCTGACAAAGGTGCGGGGTGGGGGGGTGGCAAATCCAGCAATGAAGTGTCAGTAATCGGTATTGTATCTTTAAATTAACATAAAATCATTTATAACTATACTTACAACTATTACTTCTGCTGTTTCACAGTTTGAAGACCATGCTTGTAACTAACTGAGTGGAAATGGTAACGTGTCAATAATTAGGACGTAAACTTCTGTTATGTATGTATGTATGTATCTATCTATCTATCTATGTATCATCTATCTATCTATCTATCTTTTTTTGACCTGGTATTTTATGTAAAATTCTAAATTTATGATCTAAGTAAGAAGCTTGGTAATATGAAAGTGTTACATAATTATGATTTCCTCTTCCTTTAAAAATAAGAGACTCTATGATGGGGATGCTATTATTCTAGCCAGCAGAATAAAAAGCATGAATATCTCCACGTAGGTTTTGTTGGAAAATGTCCCCTAAATGGTTTTGAACAATAGGAGCTAGCCCATTACCAGAGCTATAATTTGCTAAAAAATACCAAGGGCCCCTAGTTTTGAGAGAACTGAATGACTCCCATTGTGTAGTCTATTTCAGGATATTCTTAGAAACAAGTGTAGTTACTCAGACTGACTTACTAAAGATAAGTTCCTAAGGAGGATAGCCTAGAGTAATCCATGTGTTTAAATTTAGAAGTGTCTCTTTGGAGAATATAATTATCTTTCTCACCCAGTCAAGTTTTCTTACTGTAGGAGTGGAGAAAGACAGCTGGTAACTACAGATGTGGGTCCTCTCATCTTAAAAATTAACACTGCAACTCCTTAACACATCTTTGCATTGGGTGGAGTTTGTTATTAATACTTTCAGAGAAAAACCAAAGCCATTTCACATAAGAGATATCACTTGTACTTTTGAAATGACAAAATAATGACGTTTAATTTTTGAAAATAAACCTAGGCCTTACTTTTTTTTTCTTTTCCAAGTTTTTATTTAAATTCCTGTTCGTTTACATACAGTGTAATATTGTTCCAGGAGTAGAATTCAGTGATTCATCACATACCACACCCAGCGCTCATCATAACAAGTGCCCTCCTTAATTCCCATTACCATTTAACCCATCCCCCTGACCATCTCCCTCCATCAACTCTCAGTTTGTTCTCTGGTTTGCCTCTCTTTTTCCCCCCTAATGTTCATGCACCCCGATGTTTATAGCAGCAGATAGCCAAATTATGGAAAGAACCCAAATACCCATTGACTGATGAATGGATAAAGAAAATGTGGTATATACATACAACGGAATATTATTCAGCCATAAAAAAAGAATGAAATCCCACCATTTCCAAGATGTAGATGGAGCTAGAGAGTATTATGCTGAGCAAAATAAGTCAATCAGAGAAAGACAAATACCATAAGATTTCACTCCTATGTGGAATTTAAGCTTTGCTTCTTAAAACATTTGCTATATTAAGGTAGAGAAGCTGACCTGTGTTTTTAAAAAGTTAGAATTTTGATATTTAATTGAATGTGAAATTATCCCTATAACACAGAATCACATAGGACAGCCACAAATAACTTCCAAAGTACAATTCATTCAAGGTGAATTTAAGATATTATCAATATTAACCCCATCTTCAAAAAGGGAACCCTTAATAAAAGGAGAATGCTTCTCTTTCCTTCTAGTTTTGGCCCATTAATATAGTAGAGTTCTCTTCAAAATATACTTCAGAAGAAACTATAGGCCTGGTTCTCTATTATATTCTGTGTGATAATAATCAGATTTAAAAGCAAGGCCATGGAGCACCTGGGTGGCTCAACTGGTTAAGCATCTGACTTCAGCTCAGGTCATGATCTCACAGTTTGTGGGTTCAAGCCCCATGTCGGGCTCTGTGCTGACAATTTAGAGCCCGAAGCCCTGCTTTAGATTCTGTGTCTCCCTCTCTCTCTGCTCCTCCCCCCACTCATACTGTGTCTCTGTCTCTCAAAAATAAACATTAAAAATATAAATAAATAAATAAATAAATAAATAAATAAATAAATAAAAGCAAGGTCACCTTTAACACGTTATTACATGTATTTTTTACATTTTTATTTTATTATTTTATTTTTATTATTTATAAATGTTTATATATTTTTTTGAGAGAGCAAGTAGGGGAGGGCCACAGAGAGAGGGAGAGAGAGGATCCAAATTGGGGTCTGCACTGACAGCAGAGAGCTCAATGCAGGGCTCGAACTCAAGAACCGTGAATCACAACCTGAGCTAAAAATCGGACGTTTAACTGACTGAGCCACCCAGGCTTTCCTGGTTTTTATTTATCAGACAGAGACAGAGTGAGTGGGGAAGGGACAGAGAGAGTGGGAGAGAGAATCCCAAGCAGGTTCTGTGCTGGAAGCACAGGTCTTGAACTCACAAAACTGAGATCATGACCTGAGCTGAAAACAGGAGTTGGACACTTACCAACCACGTCACGTCACCCAGGTACCCCTTTATATATATATATATATATATATATATATATATATATATATATATATATATATATAATTTTTAATTTATATATATAAATTTATATATACTTATATTTAAATTTATATATAAATTTATATATACTGTAAAATTATATATGTGTATATATACATATATACACATGTAATTTTAAATTTATTTTAGAGAGAGAGAACATGCATGAGTGAGGGAGGGGGGCAAAGGGAGAGAGAGAATCCTAAGCAGGCTCTACTCAGCATGGAGCCTGACATGGGTGACCCTGGGATCATGACCCACGACCCTGGGATCATGACCTGAGCCAAAATCAAGAGTCAAAAGCTCAACCACCCAGGTGCCCCTTTCACACGGTCTTATAAACTGAAAATCTGAAATTTCTCTTAAAGAGGACAGCTGCCTGACATGTTATTCCTATGTTTTTCTCATCGTAACATTTTACATTTATATAAAACATCATAGATTTTTACTAATTACTTTCAGGATAACCTATTCACATAAATTACCTTATAGCTATATATCTATACCTAGTTCCCTCTTTAGTGTCTTCAGTACTAAATTTACAAACAACTTCTTTCTAAAAGTAAACATCTAGCTAAGATTAAGCTAAAGATCATTTCCAAGTACATACTATGAAATGTTGACTGGGTTCTTCATAGGAAATTTTATTGGCTTGTTGGTTTTTTCTCATTTAAAAAATGTATTGGGACATCAAGATGTCCATTACTAAGTCTTTATAGTAGAATATCCTTAAGCCAAGTTTTTATAGTAGGTATGCCGAGTTTCAGAATCACTTATGGCTTTTTGAAATTCAACTTCATTTTATGAAATAGCTGTCATTTCTCATAGATGATGGGCTTTTTTGATCTTTACTTAAAAAACATTTAAAGAAAATGTTTACTTTTTTTTTCCATCTCAGCTGACTTTGTTTAGCTAAAGTAATTAGAGGCAATTTGAAAACATTTGAAATCAGTCAGAAGCATTCTAGTGTGGAGAAAATTTTCAGTTACAAACAAGATTTTCACACTATAAAATATCAGAAATAATAGTTTCTGTTGCTTTTGTAATTGGGAAATTAGCATATACCAAGTTTTCTTGTTCTATTTGCAGAGTATGGAATTCTAAAGCTATCAGGACTCTTGGATTTCCTTTGTTTATTTTTATTCTTTTTCCCTCTTTTCCCACATGAGAGCAAAATAGATATTTATATATTCATCTAATTTTCCATGATACTTTTTAATGGACAAACCAAACCTGAAATATCTCTTCCAAGCTCACAAAAGCACATGTGTGAGAAATGGGATTCAGATTCAGATCTAGCCTACTCCAAATTTCTTTCCCTCGTTTCAGGCTGCCTTTTATCTACTAAATTTACAAAGGAGTTGTAAGTGACTTAATTAAGGTCACAGACAAGCTGGTAAGGAGCCACACCGGGACTCGAAATTTATTTCCCAGTCTCTTAACACATACTCTTACCAATACCACACAGTCTCTCACTGTGTTTAAAAACGGAACTGGCGTATTTATCATCTCTTACTTCTGGACTTCATAATTCCAGTTTAGTGAGGGCTATGCTACACTTTATTAAAGCCATCCGTTAGTTAATTATTTTCCCTAGTTAACCACATGGTTTCATAGGCTGGAAGTAGCCTATAAAACTTAGAGAAAAAGAATGATGGGACATCATTCTTTTAACAGTCTGAGGTCTTCTTATGCTTTTTCCTCAATTCTTCTCAATTGTGAAAATTTCCTAGCCTTAGAGGCCATGAGTAAAATAATACTAGGTCTTAATTTGGTCCAAGCTGTGACTCTCTCTTAAGGACAAGAATAGTGAGTCAAATTTACTTTTATAAAGATGTGTTTTATATATATACCTATAATTCATACACATATATAAGTTATTATATCTGGAGAGTAGTAATTCAGTGCATGCATATATGTCAGTTATCGATTTATAGGCGATGAATACACCCTTCATTATATGATTTGTGATAAAAGAATTTCTTTAAGCATTTCTCCTTTAAAGTGAGAAAAGTGTTAAGCTTTCTGAACAGAGGGTGCTCAGGGGACACTGCCGGTTTTGCAGTTTCTGGCATAGGTGGGGGTGGAGTGGGCCTTGTGGGTTTCAGGACCTCTGATGCAGCCTGCCTGAGCCACAGGCCCAGAATAGGATTCCTCTGCAACCTGGCAGGTTCGCCCTTGCGATAACCTGGGTGCTGTCCTCTCCATAGGGAAACCAAAGCTTGCTGTACCTCTGCCTTATCAAGACCCATTTCTCACTGCATGCCTGTGCTACTGATTGCTCATTCCTTTCCCCGACTCCTGCCCTCCAGAGAATCGCTTCTTATTTGCATGGACACTCCAGACCAGCTTTGGTCTGGTCAAACCCCAGAACTTGTCTGCTATCTGGTGGCTGAACCACACCTTCTCCAACGAGGTCTGAACTGTTTCTAAGTTTGTCCTTCCTTGGGTGATCTCCCTCAGCCCTAGGGTACCACATAGGGTTTCCTTTTATTTCAATAGTTGATATGGATACTACTTTAGTATAGGTAACAATACTTAAACTTCACTGTTTAACCAACTGTATCATAGCTGTCTCCTGTTTGAACCCAGACTGTTATAATTTATATTTATATAAGTTATAAGCTCCATGAAGGCCATGATGCTCAGCACTCTCTCGCCTGTGTAATGCGCTGAGCCTTTAAGAGCACTCCATAATTTTTTTTTTTTCGGTGAACAAGTAACAGGATGGGCTCCAGGTAGGTTGGATCCATGGGAATTTGCATCTCATGACTGAGTTGTTTGAAAGACCCACTTGGGAGGAAAACTTCACTTGTTTGAATAAATTGTACATACCAGGATTCTGGCCAGATCAGGTGCTCTTAAAAGCTTGGGCAGACACTGTTGAAGATCTACCAAACAATCAATCTTTTACCCTCCTTTTTTGTCAGTACAGCCTGCCTCCCACTATGGAGCAGGAAAATGACAAATACTCTCTTTCTAGCTCTTATCTCACATTTTCTGCTCCATAGTGGACCATAGTCAGTCAGTCAGTCAGTCAGTCATCCATAAATTCACTCATTATCCATACATTACAGGGCCTACTATATGCCACGGAGCTCTTCTAGTTATCTAGGATACCACATTAAATTTCCTGACCTCCTGGAACATACATGCTAGTAGGGAAGAAGGAGAATAAACCGTAAAGATAAAAAACTAGTATGACATTGTTGTGGCCAACAAAATCTGAAAGTAAGTGTGTTTAGTACTACTGAGAGAGATTTTTCTCCCCGCTAGAGACCAAGCCTTCAAAATTCTGGTTTCAGGTTGATTGAATTCACAATAGAGTGCTATTTATAATATATTACAACCTTTCTTTAATAGCAATAACCATTTATTACTAAAGTAAATCCCAGTTAATAGCTGGCAAGGAACATTTTTCTGAGATTTTCTTCTCCCTTTTTTTTTCTTCTCCACCCCCCACCCTTGCCTTTTATTAAGCTGTTCCAGGTTCACAGCAAAATTCAGGGGAGGATACAGAGACTCTCCATATACCCCTTGCCCCCACACATGCATAGCCTCTCTAACAATATCCCCCCAATGCCTTTGTTATAACTGATGAATGTAGACTGACACAAAACAATCACCCAAAGTCCATAGTTTACATTACAATACACTCTTGGTTTTGTACAGTTTATGGGTTTAGGAAAAATGTATAATGAATGACATGTATTATTATGATGATATCACACAGAGTATTTTCGCTGCCTCTCAAATCCCCCGTGCTCAACCTGTTCATCTCCTCTCCCCTCCACCCCTAGCAACCTATGATACCTTCCATAGTTTTGCCTTTTCAAGAACATCACATAGTTGGAATCATACAGTACGTATAGCCTTTTAGATTGGCTTCTTTCACTCAGTAATATTCACTTAAATTTCCTCCATGTCTTTTCATGGTTTCATAGCTCATTTCTTTTGAGCACGAAATAACAGGCCATTATCTGGATGTACCACAGATTATTTAGACATTCACCTACCACAGGACAACTTGGTTGCTTCCCAATTTTGACAGTTATGAATAAAGCTGCTATAAACATCAATGTACAGGTGTTGTGTAGACATAAATTTTCAATTCCTTTGGGGTAAATATCAAGAAACACGAATGCTGGATGACATATTAATAGATGTTCAGTTTTGTAAGAAACCACCAAACTCTCTTCCAACGTGGCTGTACCATTTTGCATTTCCACCAGCAAGGAATGAGTTCCTGTTGCTCCACATCCCTACTAGCATTTGGTATTGTAAGTGTTCTGGATTTTGGCCATTTTAATAGGTGTTTAGTGATATCTCATGGTTTTAATTTGCATTCCCCTTTATAGTATTAAAGGGATTTTGTTCTTTGTTTTCCTTCAATATTGTGCTGGCTATTCTAGGTCTGTACCTCTCCATCTTTATGCTTTTTTATTGGCCTGTATAGTGCTTTGTACATTGTAAGCATATACATGCTTGGATCATGATGCATGGTTTATATGATGACCCACCGATATAGGCAATAATGTTTAAGTACTTACTCAGTGAAGGATTAAAAATGCATATTATGTATATATACTGCAGCTAAATACCAAATTAGATACCCATATATATGTGCATATATACATAGAGAAATACATGAATATACACCATGCTAATAAGTCTTTACTTGCAAATTAAAAATTGTGGTAATGGAATGTGCTTAGAGTAAATTTGGAGTAAACTTTACTAGTAATCTTTGGAATCTACTTTTGTGTTAGCTATCACCTTTAGTCTCTATCTGCACATATTATTGGATATTGACATCTAGTAAACTATTTCACTTTTTACTTTTGATAACCGAAAATATTCTTTTTTAATAAAAACTGTAAAATTACTTTGCCAATATATTGGAGGCACTGTATAATTTAAAAGTGGCTCAGACTACATTTCTTCAACTGATCTTGAGCTTTCTAAAACATTAAGGTATTTTTAGAAATTGTTGTTAGTTACTCATTACCAGTAGGGTAGTCCAATTCCTCCACTTTACTTTTTTAAAAACTTATTTATTTAGGGGCACCTGGCTCAGTCAGTGAAGTGTCCAACTTCAGCTCAGGTCATAATCTTGTGGTCCGTGAGCTTGAGCCCCGTGTCAGGCTCTGTGCTGACAGCTCAGAGCCTAGAGCCTGCTTCAGATTCTGTCTCCCTCTCTCTCTCTGCCTCTCCCTAACTTATGCTCTCTCTCTCTCTCAAAAATGAATAAACGTTAAAAAATTTTAATTTTTTTAAATTTAGATTTGAGTTAGTTAACATACAGTGTAGTATTGGTTTCAGGAGTAGAACCCAGTGATTCATCACTTGCATG
The DNA here is from genome assembly GCF_018350215.1 of Panthera leo. NCBI lineage: Eukaryota > Metazoa > Chordata > Mammalia > Carnivora > Felidae > Panthera > Panthera leo. Next base: position 107,305,437 of record NC_056685.1, on the reverse strand, counting down.
TAACACACCCAAGTGCCCTCCTTAATGCCCATCACCCATTTAACCCATCCTCCCACCTACCACCCCTCCAGCAGGGGTGTCTTTCTCTGTCTGACTTATTACACTTAGTATAATACACTCTAGTTCCATTCACATTGTTGCAAATGGTAAGATTTCAATCTTTTTGATCGGTGAGTAGTATTCCAGTGTGTGTGTGTGTGTGTGTGTGTGTGTGTGTGTGTATTTATATACCACATCTTCTTTATCCATTCATAAGTAGATGGACATTTGGACTCTTACCATAATTTGACTACTGTAGATAGTGCTGCTATAAACATTGGGGTGCATGTGCCCCTTCAAATCAGCATTTTTGTATCTTTTGGCTAAATACCTAGTAGTGCAATTGCTGGGTTGTAGGGTAGTTCTATTTTTAATTTTTTGAGGGGCTTTTCAAACTTACCTGAACCTAGGCTTCATCTTTAATTCAATCTTATTTTGCATTACTTTACTATGTGCAAACTCTGGTCCAGAGAGACTCCTCAAAGTTCAATGAACATATATTCATATTTTATCTTTTACTTTTGTTAAGGTGACTTTCTTCCACTTCTTTCATTATTTACATCCCAAATGTCATTCTAGGTACAAATCAAATATTTTGCCTCCAAGAAGCCTTTCTCACACACTTTAATGATATTAGCTGCTTTGCTTGTAAAAAATAGGTTCTTTCATATTCAGAAAATTCAGTATCATATTAAAAGGGCTTACATCTCATAAGACTTTAGATATGCCTAAAGAAGAACTTGACTTTGGGCTGATTATGCACTATTATAGGGGTACTGTGGATCTTCAATCCCTGGCTAACTCTGAAAATGGAGTATGTCCTAGAAAGTGGAAAGATGATTAGGAAGAGGTATCTGAAAACCTAAACTAGGTGCATAGTGAGCAGTGATCATTCAGCAGATGGCTCTTGAATGAATAAATAAGAACTACATTAATTGTGGTCTATTCTTACAATTCAGCTATTATATTTTAGTCCACGGAAGAATAAAAAGCAAAAAGATGGGTTCAAGTTTCTGCTTTTCCTTGCTAAGTTTTTTGGGCCAAGGCAAATTAAATAAACTCTGAGACTTATTTATATTAGTTGTCAAAGATAAATAGTCATTATAAATAAGAAAAGATAATGAAAATAAATTTGTAAAGCTATAAATTACTACAGCAATAAAATTATTATTACTGCAATGCATCCTTTATCTTAAGCATTACGTGGAAAAATTGAGAAAACCAAAATCTTTTAAGAAAACCAAATATTTTGTTTAAATATTGTCTAAATGAAGGAATTTATTTGCATACTCATTTTGTAAATGGCATTAAAAAAAATAAGAATGTGGGGCGCCTGGGTGGCTCAGTCGGTTAAGCGTCCGACTTCGGCTCAGGTCACGATCTCACTGTCCGTGAGTTCGAGCCCCGCGTCGGGCTCTGTGCTGACTGCTCAGAACCTGGAGCCTGTTTCAGATTCTGTGTCTCCCTCTCTCTCTGACCCTCCCCGTTCATGCTCTGTCTCTCCCTGTCTCAAAAATAAATAAAAACGTTAAAAAAAAAAAAAAAAGAATGTGACCTCTTACATCTTTTTTTAAACCATAAGGTAGGCTAGAAGGCCAAGTAGCAGAAGATTGCCTTGGCCTCTTTTAAGAAAGCAGTCAGGGGCGCCTGGTTGGCTCAGTCGGTTGAGTGTCCGACTTTGGCTCAGGTCATGATCTCTCAGTTTGTGACTTCGAGCCCCACATCAGGCTGACAGCTCAGAGCCTGAAGCCTGCTTCAGATTCTGTGTCTCCCTCTCCTCTGCCCCTCCCATGCTCATGCTCTTTCTCTCTCTGTCTCTCAATAATAAATAAACATTAAAAACAAAACAAAACAAAACAAAAAATAAAGCAGTCAGACCTAAAAGGAAAAGGAGAGAGAATTTAGGAAATTCTCTGACAGCATTGCTTAAGATGACTGTCATGAAGCTGGTTCTGGTATTATTTGACACAGGAAAGGAAGGCAATTCTACTTTAAAGTTGTTTAAAATTATGCAACAGCAACATAAGACAAAAACAATACAAACAGCAAGTATTTACTGTATGCTAGGAAATGTATCACATGCTTTACCTTTATTTTTACTCATTTCTTCCCCACCAAACTCTATGAGATAAACACTGCTGTTCCCATCTTACAGATAGTCAACTTGTTCTTAGAGTTAAGATCACACAACTTATGTGTGATGGTGGAACTGGGATTTTAAACCTGAAACTATCTGATGCTACAGAATACATGTTACAAATATTATAGCAATATTGAGAGAGAAATATCTAGTTCAAAGGCTGAAAGAGTTTTATAGCTGCAGCCATAAACTACTCCTTAGCTTTGGCTTGCAAAGCTAAAAGAAATGCTTTAGTTTTAATAAGGTGATAAGTTTTTTAAGAGAGAGAGAAAAAGCTGGAGGAAAAAAGAGCTTTCAAAATACCAAAGCTGAACGTGGTTGGCTCAGGGCCATGGAGGCCTATGACCCAAGGATTTTGATGGTTAAAAGAGTTCTATGGATAATAGGCTACCCCAAGTGTTTTAGTTAAGTAACTATTAAGAGTAGGTTTCTTATAAGCTGAGCTAGTTAGCCCATGTGCCCAGTGACGTTAATATCTTACTTCAATTGATTTTTTTTATGGCTATGTTTAGGTGTCAATTATAAAGACTATTTATTAAGCCCTTGTTTTGTGCCTGATATTATTTTAAATGCTATACATTTTATCCTAACAATAACTCTTCAAGGTAGATACAGTACTTCTCTTCTCATTCCCGTTTTAAGGATGGGGAAATTGTCACGATACAATTCCAGGCAGACTGATGGTGGAGCCTACATTTCACCATTATATTATACAAATGTTGTAGTAAACTAGTAGCTACAATAACTCAGTATGTGCTATTTTATTCATAATAATTCTGTTATTTAATCAAAACTCTATTTTTCTAAAGTTGTTTGTCTTAATTGTCAGTGAACAGATTTAGTGATGAGTAGTGTTCGCTATAATGTTATTTACTGACAACTAATTGGAATCAGTGAGGATAGCCATATTACAGTTTGTTCTTTAGAGAATGTGTTGCTGAATCACTATATTGTACATCTGAAACTAATATAACGCTGTGTGGTAACTATCCTGGAATTAAAATTTTAAAAGAAAATAAGACTATTAAAAAAAAGAGGTTAAATCTATATAATGATCTCGTATTTTCTAGAATCTATGATTTGATGTCACATAAGTGAAAGGTAAAGCTAGAGGATTTTAGGATAGCTGCTGATTTATTGAGCTGTTCATGTTTTAATAGTCAGAAGATATATTATGAATAGAGACTTTGACAAGGCAATTTTTTTGGCTTTGTATTACTGCTCCAAAGTGATATATAATAAGTTCATACTATGCAGTACTTAAAATCAAGATAGCATTTATTATTATGTGTGACACAGGTTGATTACCTCTGAAATGTTGTATCTATTTTGAAATTTGATGTAACAGATTATGTTAATGCAAAAATTTTATATTAGATCAATAATATAATTTTACTTAGTTAATAAACCTAAAATATTTCTTTCTTTTTTTAATTTTTTTTTAACGTTTTATTTATTTTTGAGACAGAGAGAGACAGAGCATGAACGGTGGAGGGGCAGAGAGAGAGGGAGACACAGAATCAGAGGCAGGCTCCAGGCTCTGAGCCATCAGCCCAGAGCCCGACGTGGGGCTCGAACTCACGGACCGCGAGATCGTGACCTGAGCTGAAGTCGGACGCTTAACCGACTGAGCCACCCAGGCGCCCCAATTTCTTTCTTAACCATATTGACTAGAACCTTTGTGACCAGATTCTATAATGAAGTAAAGAAAATTCAGGCATTCTAAGAACTTTGAATCCTGGAAAATAGTTTTAAATTAGATATATTGAAATCATTATTTCAAAACCAAATTAAAATTTACCAAAATGAACTTGCATATGTTAATGGATTTAAATGACTGGACTCTAATAATGCCATGTACCTGGATAAAAAGTGAAAGAGAATCATTTTTAAGCTTTTGTTTGTCTGTAGAGCACCACCTGGATCGTTGAGTTTTTCACATTCAATCAAGTATTGATTTTGCATCTATAAAACTATTGTACTAGTGAGCAATAAAACTTTTTCAAGAAAAGCTTAATGCTTATAATGAAGTATGAGTTAATGTGTGGACTTCTGAGGTTTACTATACTTTGGGGAAATTAAAAAAATATGATATCTAAATAAAACATATTTTATACTAATATACTAAAACATTTTAGAAGATATTTCAAAATCTCTATGGTATATGAAGAGTTTGAAAAAATTAGACTTTATTATTACAAGATATAGATATTTTTAAATGCTTATTTTTTTTCAGTTAATAACTGTACTGCAGCTCTTGTTGAAATCATGATATTGAAGGTAACAGATGGGTGTGTCAAGTTAACAAATGTAAAAATTCATCATTAATAAATGTGAACTGTTATCTATTCAACAGAAATAGGCTCGAGGGGCGCCTGGGTGGCTCAGTCGGTTGAGCATCCTACTTCAGCTCAGATCCTGATTTCACAGCTCGTGGGTTCGAGCCCCGCGTCGGGCTCTGTGCTGACAGCTCAGAGCCTGGAGCCTGCTTCAGATTCTGTTCTGCTCATGCTCTGTCTCTCTCTCTCTCTCTCAAAAATCAATAAACATTAAAAAAAAAGAAAAGAAAAAGAAAGAAATAGTGTCCAAAGCATGGTTTTGACAGTTTTGATAATATTATTATCTAAAAGTCTGTTATTTTAAAAAGTTTCCTTTAAAAGTTAAGGTGACCTATAACATCTATTATATCAGTGACAAAAGGCCAAAATACACTACTTTGATATATAAATCCAACTTTTTGCAATTAGCCTAAAAGTTCTTTTAGAACTAAATGATCAAACAATTCAATATATTCATGGGAAGTGAGGAAAGTAGAACATGGAGTCACAGAATTATAATTAAAATAAAAATTGATGCCGTTAATTTTAGAAATGATTTAATTTGGTTTATATCAAAAGAAGACATTTAAAGAAAGAAAAACTTCCAATACACACTTTCAGGCAGTTCTGGCTGCTGGCAGCCTACCCCTTATCTAAAAAAGAATGCTTGTTGGCATTATGTTCCATCAATTCGTTTGTGATTTCTAAATTAATTCTGAAGGAAACCACAACTTACTTGAAGATCCCGCTGAGTGTCTGTGTGCCTGATTTTTTTTTTCTCTCTTTACAGACAAAGCACTTCCACTGGTCATGGAAAAAAGGTCTAAATCCGTGTCTTCTCTGCTTACAAGTCTTGCCTGGGAGCAATGGGAGAGAATGTATACAATCATGAAACAAAATATGGCATTTTCTGAATGCAGCTCACATTACCCCAAATAAACAAACAGGCTCTGTCAAACAACCTTCTTCAAAATGATACCACAATCCTTTACTGGTGCCCAGGCAGAACAAATGCACTATGTCAAAGCATTTCTTGCAAATAAGAGCCGATTTTAAAATTGAGGTTTGCTATTTGAGTCTGTACAACAAAAGAAAACATTTTAGTACAGTAATTTTGATGAAAATCAATCTTAAAGGCAACTGGTGAAACTTGAAACAGCTTAACATCACTTATTTACCAAGTATATTATTTAATTCTTAATTGAATGTTAGAAATGTCAGATTGGATTATTTTCTGCAATATTTGTATTTCACCAGTTATAAGTATTAGTCTTCTCAATAATATTCCTCAAAATGCCTTTCATTCCATAGTTGTATACTACAAAGTCATAAAAGATCTCTGCCTTCTCGTTAAAACTATTACTAAGGTAAAAATATTATGCAGTAAGGCTAATTTAAGGGTAATGGTTAATATATAGAAATTTCAAGATATATTATTTTAAGGACATAGAATTAAATAATTTATTTCATCTAAAATTACCATTTGAACTTTTATTACTATCTTGGACTGAACCTAACACTTGAAAGAATCACTTCTTGCCTATAGAATATTATTTTACATAATGTCTAATATTATTAAGTACAGATTTATCAGGATACAGCCCTGAAGTAAGGGAAAATGCCATGATGGAAAGGAAAGCAGCCTCAAAATAACTAGGATTTAACCCAAACCACAAGATGCTTGAACTCCTATGAGAAAGCATTGTCCTTAATGTTTGATGTGAGACAAATTTAAATAGAGCAAACTAATATCATAAAACCATCACTGTGCTTAAAAAGCTATCCTCATATAATGGGCTACAAAATCTCATGAAAATAGAATCTAAAGATCATTCTCTTTCAAATTCAGATCTTTGTACTTTTCCTTTACATACCCCTCCCAACTTCTTCGCACTCTCATGTGCATGAATAGACACCATTCTATGTCAGTCGCTTTTTGATGTACCCGGCTAAATGATACAATTGCATTGTCAAAAGACCACAGTAGAAAACTGTTGAAAAATGAAATAAATAACAATTGGCTTCTAATTTATACCTGTGATTGGTATGAAAAATATTATACATTCTTTCTAAATTTATTTCAATTAGTGTACAAAAGTATGTATCTAATATTTCCATTAGTATAGCTCCATCAGTACTAAGACTTAGAAAGAACCAGTCATAGGGCACCTGGGTGGCTCTGTCAGTTAAGTGGCTGCCTTCGGCTCAGGTCATGATTTCCCGGTTTGTGGGTTCGAGATCCACATCATCAGGCTCTCTGCTGTCTGCGTGGAGCCTGCTTTGAATCCTCTGTCCCCCTTTCTCTATGCCTCTCCCCCACTTGTTCTTTCCCTCTCTTTCTTTCTCTCTCAAAAATAAACAAATAAAACTTTACTAAAAAAAAGAACCAGTTAGGAATAAGGGGGAAGTACCAACGCAATACTACAGTTCTGGTGAGATCAGTTAAAAAACAAGGAAAAACATGTTAACCACTTAAGGACACTCCTGCTAGCTAAGGAGGCTTTAACTACAAGATTCAAGATTTTAAAACCAGGTTTTATTTGCTTCAATTTGATGACATAATTTCACATACCTATTTAGAAAGTAGAAATACCCCCTCCTAAACACTAAAAAAAAATAAAAAAAAAAAAAAAGGCTCAGTTGGTTGAGCGTCCGACTTCAACTTAGGTCATGATCTCACGGTTCGTGAGTTCGAGCCTTGTGTCAGGCTTTGTGCTGACAACTCGGAGCCTGGAGCCTGTTTCGGATTCTGTGTCTCCCTCTCTCTTTCTGCCCCTCCCCTGATCTCTCTCTCTCTCAAAAATATATAACTTTAAAAAAATTAAAAGAAAAAAGAAATCGTACCCATCCTCCAAATATGATCATACCTACATGTCAAGAAAATATGTGTGAACACATGCCTTCCATAAATCCCATTACCATCTAACCACTAACACCCAAAAGATTGTTTCTTCCAAAGAAGAAAACAATTAATGTCAGTTACTAACTGGGTCAGATTATAACAAGGAATCAAATTTAGAAGTGAAACTTAACAGGAATACACAATTTCACAATAGTGCCACGTGGCAGCTTAAAATACAAACCCATGTTTTATAAAGGGGTTAGTGAAAGGTCCAGCAATGCATCTGAGAGCCACAGATGCATTAATATTCAGATTCTCTTTCTGAAAACATTGCCTTTTAAATTGAACATTATTCTTCCTTTAACTGACCTTTATTATTTCTCTATTTATTTTCTTCTATATCATGCAGAATGGATATACTTAAAAACTGAATATGACTGCCCATGATTTTCTTATTCTACAAAAAAAATGTATACTTAATTCTAAAACACTGTAATATTAGACACTTTGTATGGTTATAACACAATGAACTGTTTTGAGTCAAGGTTAGATAAGAATATTCTTATGTGCAATTCAATGGCAAATATTTTTTAAATAGTAATTTTGCAAAACTCTCATACGTCTTTGTTTTCTGAACTGGGTGCATTTATGTGGCCCCTACCTGCAAGATTTGTAACATTTTTTTCTCCATATTTTCACAATAAAATGAGGAGCATGAATATTTGAACATGACTTTTAAAAAAAATTAATGATGTTTATTTTTGAGAGAGAGACAGAGACAGAGCACAAGCGGGAAAGGGGCAGAGAGAGAGGGAGACACAGGCTCCAGGCTCTGAGCTGTCAGCACAGAGCTGGACATGGGGCTCAAACTCAAGAACAGTGAGATCATGACCTGAGCCAAAGTCCAATGCTTAACAGGCTGAGTAACCCAGGAGCTCCTTTTGAACACTACTTCTAAGCATCTGGAGCCTGATTCACCTCCAACTCATGCAAATTAATTACAAACAGAGAATCTCTCACATCTAATAAAGAACAGGGAATTCCTCTTTCTTCTTTTTTTCATAAACAATATTTTATTAAATATTTATTTTTAACATATTATAAGTTAAGACATACTAAACTGCACACATAAAAATATTTTTTCCTTATTATCTAGATGTTAAGTTTATTTATTTTGAGAGAGACAGAGGCAGCACAAGTGGGGGAGGGGCAGAGAGAGGAGAGAGAATGCCAAGCAAACTCTGAGTTGTCAATGCAGAGTCTCATGTGGAGCTTGAACCTGTGAAACCATGAGACCATGACCTGAACCGAAACAAAGAGTCAGAGGCTCAACCAACTGAGCCACCCAGGCACCCCTAGATCATTTTTTAAAAGAGAAATAAGGGTGCTCAGTCAGTTAAGTGTGTGGCTCTTGATTTTGGCTCAGGTCATGATCTCAGGGTTCATGAGATGGAGCCCACATTATCAGTGCCTGCTATCAGAGAGCCTGCTTGGGATTCTCGTTCTTCTCTCTCTCTGCTCCTCCCCCTGCTAGCTCTCTCTGTCTCTCTCTGTCTCTCTCTGTCTCTCTCTCAAAATAAATAAATAAATAAATATTTTTTTAAATAACATAACCAGAGATATAAAATTTATTTTTTTAAGTTTATTTTGAGAGAGAGATAGCAAATGGGGGAGGGGAAGAGAGAGAGGGGGACAGAATTCTAAGCAGGCTCCACACTGTCAGCACAGAGCCCAATGTGGGACTCAAACCCACAAACTGTTAGATTATGACCTGAGCTGATATCGTCAGCTGCTTAGCTGACTAAGCCACCCCAAGAGAAATAAAATATATAAAGCAAAGTTCACTTATAACCTATCTTATAAAAGTATTCAAAAATTTTAGAATATTATTTTCTGCAACTTGCTTATTTTTCACTATTATATTTGTAAGATCTAGATTTGGTTCATTTAGTTTACCCCTCCATTTATAGACATTATCATAATTGCACAAACCCCCTTTCTCATATGAGGCAGAGGCCTCATTATATAACATATGTGGGCATGGAAGACACTTTAAATGGTTTATACAGCTATAATTTACATGCAATGAAAGGCACAGACTTTAAACATGAAGCTCAATCATTTTCAAAATTTTTATGTTGAAGTAACTTAAAATTCCTACAGAAGTTGTAAAAATTGGTACTGAGAGTTCCCTGTATAACTTCCAGCCAGTTTGCCCAATGATATATAAGCAAGGGGGATTCATAAAACCAGGAAATTTACGTTGGTACCATACCATTACTAAACCACAGACCTTATGAAGATATTAATATTAATATTATATAGTCACTTTAATAATTTTCCTAGTGATTAACAATGTTTAACATCTTTTCATGTGCTTATTTCTCTCTAAAAAGCCTCTTAGATGAAGTATCTATTCAAGCCCTTTATTCGTTTTCTAATTACACTGTTCAATTTAATTATTTTTTACAGATGACTACCATGATGGTTAATTTCACTTAACGACTTGACTAGGCCATATAGTACCTAGACAATTGGTTAATCATTACTTCTGAATGTGTCTGTGAGGGTGCTTCTGGATGATGTTAGCATATGAATGGGTGGACAAAGTATACCAGATTGTCCTCTCTGGCATCACCTAATCCACTGAGGGCCTAAATAGGACAGAAAAGCGGAGGAAGGGAGAATTCACTCTCTCTGTTTGACAGATGGAGCTGGACTGTCTGTCTTCTCTTGAGACCAGAACTTACACAATTGGCATGTCTGGTTCTTAGGCCTTTAGACTTGGACTGGATCTGACACTATCAGCCCTTTGAGCCATCAGGCATATAGACTTAGACTAGAACCTATACCATCGGTTCTCCTGGTTCTCAGGCCTTCAGCTCCGACTGGAACTATGCTCCCAGGCTCTCCTGGCTCTCCAGCATGCAGCCCATGGGACTTCTTAGCCTCTATAATCAAATGAACTAGTTCCTTATAATAAATTATATGTAATTTATTATATTATTAAATAATAATATTTATTATTATTATAATAAATAATATATAATCTATTATAATAAATACAGAATATATCTATAAATTCCAGAGGGTCAATGTTGTAAGTTTCAGGCCAAGTCTGAAAGTCTTGAAATCAGGTAGTGTGACACTTCTTACTGTTCTTTTTCAAGATTGCTTTGGCTATTGTAGGTTCTATATACACAGACAAAGAGATTTTAAATATGAATTTACATATTAGATATAGGCAAATATAGATATAGATATAGATATGGATATAGGTATCTTATTGATTCTGTTTCTCTGATGACCCCTGACTAATGTAACTACCAAATGCTTCCTTCATACCTCTTTCCAGTAATTTATCCTCAGAAGCAGCAACTGTTCTGATTTCTTTCACCATGGACAGGTTAGTTTTCTCTGCTCTTGAACTTAATATAAATACAATCATACAGTATATACTCTTAACGTGTCTGGCTTTTTTCACTCACTATATTGTTTTCGGTATTCACTTATGTTGCTGTATGTATCAGGAGATGAAAATACCTTGCTGTTTTCTTTGATGAGTTTTATAGTTAACATTTTTTAAATGTTAATTCATTTTTGAGAAAGGGAGAGAGACAGAGTGCAAGCAGGGAAAGAGCAGAGAGAGGGAGACACAGAATCCGAAGCGAGCTCCAGGCTCCAAGCTATCAGCACAGAGCCCGATGTGGGACTCGAACTCATGAACCACGAGATCACGACCTGAGCTGAAGTTGGATGCTTAACCAATGGAGCTACCCAGATGCCCAGAGAAGTTTTATAATTTTAGCATTTACATCTAGGCCCATAATTCACCTCAAATTGGTTTTTTGTTTCTTTCTTTTTTTTTCTTTTTTTTAACGTTTATTTAGTTTTGAGACAGAGAGACAGAACATGAACGGGGGAGGGTCAGAGAGAGAGAGGGAGACACAGAATCTGAAACAGGCTCCAGGCTCTGAGCTGTCAGCACAGAGCCCAACACGGGGCTCGAACTCATGGACCGCGAGATCATGACCTGAGCCTAAGTCGGCCGCTTAACCGACTGAGCCACCCAGGCGCCCCTCAAATTGGTTTTTAAAGTGTGAAGTAGCAATCAAGATTCATATTCCTTGTAGATATACAGGGGTCCAGCACTATTTGTTGCGAAAAATATTATTTTTTCCCTCTGTTAATTGCTTTAGTACCTTTAAGCAAAATCAACTAACCTTGTAAGTGTGGTATTTTCGGGACTATTATTTTCTATTAATTGATTTTTCTGTCTTTATTCACATAACAGATAGTCTTGATTACTGGGACTTTATAGAAAGTCTTGAGATCAGGTACTGTGAGTCTTATTTTTCAAGACTGTATTGACTATTGTAGGTCTTTCGCATTTCCACATTTTATAATTTGTCCATTTCTACTAAAAATCTTTCTAAGAGTCTACGGAATTTATAGATCGTTGAGAATTGACATCTTACAATTTGAATCTATGTATGAGTGTGGTATATTTTTTTGAAATTTTTAAAGCAATATTTGGTGGTTACCATTATAGGATCTTTGAACATCTTAATGTTAACATTTATTCTTAAATATTTTATGTTTTTACATTGTGGTAAATAGAATATATTTTTTTAATTTTTAAAATCTTTATTTGTTTATTTTAAGAGTGAGAGAGAGCACAAGTCGGGGTTGGGGTAGAGAGAGAGGGAGAGAGAGAATTCCAAGCAGCCTCTGTGCTGTCAGCTTACAGTCCAACATGGGGCTCAAACTCACAACCCATGAGATTGTGACCTTAGCTGAAATTGCTTAACTGACTGAGCCACCCAGGCATCCCGGTAAATAGACTATTTTTAAGTAAAGTTTTCTAAAGTTTGCTGCTAATATCTGATAGAGCATACAAGGAACTATTTTAATAAATTCTGACAGATTTCTTTACAAAATAACTGTACCAGCTTTTATTTTCATGAGCTGTACATCAGTGTCTCCACATCATTAATAGCACTTTGCATTACCCAACATTCTAATGTTTGCCATTCTGATGAGGATAGTCATGCAACTTCTTAGTTTTAATTTTTATCTCTCTGGTCATATAACTGAGCACCTCTTTATGTACATTTATGCATTTAGGCATAAACTCTGTAAACTGTCTATATACACATTTTCTATTGTATGTATATACTTTTTTTCATTAGGTTACCTGACTTTATATTGTTTACTTGCAGAAGCTTACTTTTTATATGGATATTAAGCTATTGTTACTTTTAGGCACTGAAAATAGTTTGTCCATATCTGTAATCTGTCTGTTAACTTTTTCCATAAAATCTTTCATAGGAAGTAATATTTAATTTAACATAGTCAAGTCAATCAATTTTATTTGCCATATAATTTGTATCATTTGTATCTTTTAAAAGAGTCTTTATTTACTGATAAGTTGCAAATATATTCTTAATTATTTTATTTGGTCAGTTTTATAACTTCACTTTTCACATTTGAGACTTCAAATCTTCTAAATTCCATTTGAATATGGTTTATGTTCCATTTGAATATGGTTTCTTAATGCTAATTTACTGAATTCTGTGTACTAAAAATTTTGAACTTTCTCATCTTTATCATATATTTTTCTATACAGTCACAGGTCTACTTCTAAACTATTTATATCCATTGGTATATTTGTACCATAAAGTTTAGTTTTATATTAAGTCTTTATATCTTGTGATGCAAGTTAGCTTTCCTTTTTCAAAGTTGATTTACATAACATTGGGCTGTTATTCGTCAATACGCATTTTAGAATGAGATTCTTCAGGGGCATCTGGGTGGCTCAGTTGGTTGAGTGACCAACTTTAGCTCAGGTCATGATCTCCCAGTTGATAAGTTCGAGTCCTGCGTCACTATCTGTGCTGACAGCTCAGAGCCTGGAGCCTGCTGTGGATTCTGTGTCTCCCTCTCACTCTCTGCCCTCCCTGCTCATGCTCTGTCTCCCTCTCTGTCTCAAAAATAAATAAACATTAGGGAAAAAAAAATCTGTAGAATGAGATTTTTCAGCTTCCTAAAACAAGCAGCTCTACAGATTTGCAAATTGATAGATTTGCAATTTTATAGATTTATTTGGAGACAGTTGACACATTTTAGGTGCTAAGTTGTTGCATCTATGGATGATAAACTTGGTCAGTATACTGGGTATTATCATATCTCACATGTAACAACTGAATCAGATTCTTCCAGTTGCTGAGAAAGTTGAAGTCTATGGGCTCTCAGCTGAATACGTCTCTGGAAATTGTCCTTAGCTAAAGATGGTTGCCCTGCCTAAGCCAAAGCCTCTTCGGAGGAGATGCAGTAGCGTAAAAGCCTGATCTTCTTACCTCATATGCTAACACAATTTAAAAGGGCCTTCTTACCACTGGGGCTCCCTTCTCCTGCTGCAACTCTATTGCATTTTATCTTTTCCCTCTGCTCAATCCTGTTTCTTTCACCACTCAAGGGAGTCGTTTCTGAAAGCCTTCCCCAACGAATGTCCTGCACTCAAATACAAGAATCTCAGAATATGTTTTCTGGGGGAACTAAGACCACCTTCTGCAGAAAAATCCTGGAGTTTTGGGGGAATAAACTTAATTAGCAATTGTCTAAATCTATGACATGCCTTCTGATATGTATTTGGAAATAAGTAAAGTGATATCTTGTTTTCATTTTTCTCAATCCTGTCTGCCACATAAAATGCTTTGATCTTGTTTGGAAGACAGAGATGTTACTTATTAGCTTCCTCAAAACCCAGAATTTGAGTATTGGATTATATCGCATTATTTCTCCTGAAAGTTAGTGAAGAGTATTTTGGATAATATTTATATCAATCTTTATTATTAAGAAGTAATTCCACTGCCTTTTGGTATGAATTAGTTCTGCTATAATGTCAGCTGTCAATCTAATTACTATTCCTCTGTAGATCATCTTTCAATTCACTAAGTCTCTCTTTTATGGTGTCCAGTGCAGAGTTTATTTCAATGGTAATATTTTATATATTCAGAATTTATAGTATGCTGATTTACTGATTTGTTCTAATTAAAATTTGATCACTTTGTTTCATGATTTTCTGTCTTTCTATTATGAGTGTTTTCCTTATGTCTTAAGGATCTTATAGTGGTAGCCATTGCTGATTTGTTTTTTAATTTTCTTCTTAGTTATGGTCTGGTCCCAGTTGTGCAATTATCGGCACATTCCCCAGTATGTTCCCAAGATTCTGTAAGAGTCTTTCTGCTCTGGGCCTTCAATTAGTCCAGTATCCTTTTGATGTAAGTCCTTAGTTAACCCTTCTCCTATCTCTGTTTACAAAAAAACAAAAACAAACAAAAACTGTGTTTCTTATATACTACCATTTACCTTGTTTTGTGTTCACCTGTACCTCTTCAATATCAGAAAAGCATTTATCATTGATATGTATTTGTGACATATTTGAACATAGTGCAATACAGTGGGATATACATAGGAGGAGAGAGATTAATGTCAGAGCATTACTCTCATAGAACCATTTTGATTAGTGATCTACCCAGTCTGTTTTCATTAATTTTAGGAAGTATAATGATTAAATATAAAATCACTTTCTTTATCATGACATTCTTCCTCCCAAGTGGCAACTCAACAATCTGTGCGCAATTGTTAGTAATATGCATGGTGTTCATAGCTTGAAGTATCAATTTTCCTAGGGCAATCAACATGCCACTCTGCCAGAGGAGTCTCTATTAAAATGCAAGAAAACATTTGCTTAATGATTATTTTAAATTTATGTATAGATTCTATAAATATTTTCATAAACACATTAATTTTAGCTGTTGCCCTAATTTTGCTCCCTTTTCAGGAAAACTCCTTGAATGAGTTGTTCATAAGAATGGTGAATATAACTGCTCTTGATACCATCATACTAGGTTCCATCAGAAAGTGCATTATCTTTTTATGCTAAGTGCTACTTGGCAAGCTAAATTATATTTAGTTTTTTTGGTGAATGTAGAATCTGTGCAAGGAGTATTAATAGGTTGCTATAAATGAAAGGTGTCATAAAGTTAGGGTCACCTGATGCATCCATTTTCACCTGCCAAAGAGACCACACACTTCTATCATTGGTTAGGGTACCCTCTTCTCTGGAAACTTTTGGAAACATACTGACAATTGCTTGTTTTGTGGGCTCCATTTCTCTAGATTCCATATTTGCCATTCTCCTTCTGTTAACATAGTCTTCCTTCTGATAGCGTATAGCCCAATTGACTTTTGCAATGCACATATAGTTATACTGTCTAGAGTCTTACACTCTGGTCACCATGTTTAAAACTTGGTTGTTCCTAAAGTTCCAATACCTTTTATTTCATTACTTAGAGTGGTTGAGTCACAATTACTTGTTAATTTTTATCTGGTTTGATTTTCCAACTTGTGAGGGTATTTTTATGTTTCCCTCAGTATCCTATTCTTTTAAAATATTCAAGTAAATAAGTTCATTATGTAATTCCTATTCGTAGTAATATTATTTTAAATGTGGCAGTATGCTAATATTTTAAAATCTGTCATATAGAATCAAGATTTTAAATAATATCAGATTTGAAAGTTATATTACAAGTCAAGAAAACATATTATTACAGGTTATTATTTTATTTTTATTTATTTATTTTTTTTCAACGTTTATTTATTTTTGGGACAGAGAGAGACAGAGCATGAACGGGGGAGGGACAGAGAGAGAGGGAGACACAGAATCGGAAACAGGCTCCAGGCTCTGAGCCATCAGCCCAGAGCCTGACGCGGGGCTCGAACTCACGGACCGTGAGATCGTGACCTGGCTGAAGTCGGACGCTTAACCGACTGCGCCACCCAGGTGCCCCTACAGGTTATTATTTTAATATACAGTATTTTGAGATCACCCCAAATAGACAGAGTTGTGATATTTTCATAATTTACACTAATTATGGACGTATTTTAAAGTGCCATTTACTAAGGATTAGTGTCTACAACATTTTTTTTGTAACTTTAAACACATTTCTTACCACAAGCTGAACTCTTCCACCGTTAAGTATATCTGGATCTAACTCAGGCAAGAAGTGTTTGCTGCAGAGTGACAAAAACAAAAATCATATTATTATATAAATGTAGAGGAAGAATATTAAAGAAATGCCCAGTGAAAAGTTTGGGAGGAATCAGTAATTTACAAAGTGGAAATAATAGTTTTATTAAATTGGGCTGTATGCAAACATATATACAAATGTGTCTTTCCATAGTCATTTGAAAATTCAATTTGACATAAAATTTAAATTTCTAAACACCACTTTAATGCCACTCTTCTTTGCCAAACACAAATAGGTATAAAGGGCAAAAATTTGAAAGTACCAATGATAGTTAATAAATTATAGAACATATAAATATTTTATTTACTTTTACTTATATATCTTACTTGTATTATGAGAAAGGCAAAGGTTCTTATTTTTAAAATATCTGTAATGTGTTTAAAGCATTATACTAATGCTCACAATTCATTTCTGTTTAAAACTAGAATATTGACATTTGGCTTTTCAAGAACTTCTGTTCTTGAAAACAATTTCTCTCAGAGTATCTACTTATTCCTTTATATATTTTCAAGAGAGAAAAGCTATGAACAATTTCCTGTTATATCATGTGTTTAAATATAACTTATTTAGGGGTAAAGGATATTGTTAAGTGTTTAAATATGTCTAAAATATATCCTGAAACATTTTGCTAATATTTTCACCTTATCTATCCTAATACTTTAAAAATCTCTGAATAATACCTCTTATACCTGATTAAGATCGATGATAAACTATAAGTTACACTATATTTGTTTATAGTTTTAAGGATGCCATCTTATGAATTACATTAAATTGATTAACACCAACGTAAAAGAAATTGTGCTTGCATTAATTATAATACTTAATGTTCTCAAATGTTGATTGATTTATTCCTATTTTCTTTGCTCACAATGAAATAGGACAAAATAATCCAAATTATAAAATATTGTTTTAATTTCACTTTCATTCTTCACTCCCTTTTCCATATTTTTAAAGGAATTATATGGATAGAATTGACCACATGAACATTTCAATTTATATATATTACAAAAAGATTTCATTTTTTTTTACATATTTTAACTCGCTTCTAAATTAAGGGTTAACCCTCATGATTGTAGGATTTTGTTTGTCTTTTGTTAGTCATTTAAATAGTTACTATAATGCCTGGAAACATTTCCAAAGTGTCAGTTACATTTAGATTCAATATCGATTTATATATTTAGTAAGTGTTTATAATAGCACTTTTTAAATTCTTTTTCTGGACACATGTAGTTAAACAAAAGTCTTGAAAATATTTTCCAAAATATTATCTCTGGACTTTTATTATTTTCCTATAACTTTTGGTTCAGTGGTTTATACTAAATTGCTGTGAGCTGAATTTTGTTTCATCAGAATTCATATGTTGAAGTACTAACCCTCAATACTTCATAATGTGATATATTTGGAGATAGAGCCTTGAAAGAGGTAATTACAGTAAAATGAGTTCATATTGGTAGGCTCCAATCTCATATGACCAGTGTCCTTATAAAAACAGGAGATTAAAACACAAAGAGAATGAAGGATGATGACGTGAGGGCACAGTGAGAAGGTGGCCATCTACAAACCATGAAGACTGACCTTCAAAGAAACCAAACCTGCTGACTCCTTAATCTTGAACTTATAGCTTCCAGAACTGTGAGAAAGTAAATCTATGCTGTTTAAGCCACACAATTTATGGTATTTCGTTACAAAGGTCCTAGCAAACTAATATGTACATTAATGTAACAAAAATTAATTAATTACCTATTAGATTCAAGGTATCTTGTTTATTGTTAAAGGATGTGTTTATTGAGAATATATACTGATATTCTCCACCTTGTGAGCTCACCTCTATGCTGTGAGATAGATAACATATTATCATCTACTATAAAAGAGGAAACTGTAGCATGGAGACATCCTTGAAAATTAGTTATACTACTGGTAAAGCAGCAGCAGCAGTGTTGAACTATAATTTAACTGCCAAACATAAAAAGGACACAAAATAAAATACCACCTCCAATACATATGATATTTAAACAGTTAATGGATACCATGCATTTAACTTTATACAGTAGAATCATTTGTGTGGTTCATCTCTTAGTTTTAAGCATTACAGAAACAGAGTTCTCAAACATTTTAGGGTAAAAAATATAAAAAGTGATTAAATCTATTCTATGTAAGAGGACTTTTACAACCTGGCAACGTGATGTATTGGCCTTTGGCTATAAAGTCATGTTTGTTTTAGCACAATTAACCTAGGTTTCACTTTTCAAGATGTGTTTACAATACAAAAATCTAATTTAAAGGAAATGACCTCACCATTTCATATTTCTGGAACTAGTTGTTTCATGAATCCCAACCTGTGTGTGAAGCCATTGGTATGTGTATTCTTTACTCCTTTCTAATTTTTCATTTGCAGTGGCATCCTTGTAGATAAATTCTTCTTCCTTACCTGGGGAAAAATGTGGAAATTTTATTTGTTATTTAAAGAGATCAAATTTTGGCCAAGTAGTTCAGTCTAGGCAAACAATTTTATCAAAAGAAAGAAAGGGAAAAAAAAAGACTAATTCATGGGAGTCAGGTCATCTGTAAGAAAAATGTCAGTCACTTCAGTAATTTTCCTGCTTGAGTTTCAAACCCATCTATCTTAAAAAAAAAAAAAAAAAGAAAATGTTTCATTGTAGCCAACATTTTATAGGACTTGTTTTTTAGTTTTTACATTAAAAATACAAAGATCAAACTTGGTAGAGTACAATTCTAGTATGAAAAGAATATCTGTCCATTATGATGTTTTTTCAGGCTTATTTTAAAGTCAATTGTTCTTATACTAACTTTATACGTATGTAGAATTCATAAATTATATTGAGGGTATTTGAAACAGAGTTTTAATTTTGCATAAAACTCAGCTTGGTTTGTGTAAGCTAATGCAATATTTTAAGCTTGGAATATAATAATATGAGGTTTAGGGAACCTGTGCTTATGCCATAGTAGCTATTTCAAAAAAGGAGGTGGGAAGCATAACAATGTAAATGGATATGGGAATATGCAAGAGGAGAAATTTATATAAGGTAAGAATACAAGGAAACAATGAAAATAGTAAAGGAAAAGAAAAAAGAATTAAAAATCCAACCTTTATATTCAAATATAACATTTATACATTTGTGTTTGTTTTTTTGTTCGTTTGTTTGTTTTACTCTGTGGATGTTACTACTACGTCAATGGTATGCATTTCGGAACTACTCCAAACACCTGCTGTTTTAGACCCTTCCTCCATAGACTTGATCTTTTTTTGAGCCATTACCAGATTTAGGGACTTGTTAGCTTTGTAGTTTGATTGACAGTACACCAGAGAAAGGTACTTCTTAAAAACTAACTCCTGGTAATCAAGCTAACAAGAATTCTATAATTTAAAACCCAATATTTAAAATGTTATCTTATTAATCCAGTGTAGATCTTTGCACACAGAAAGTCACCTTATATTTATTTGCAAGTTGTTTGGAAAACAAATGAAGCATGACACAAGGCCAACCACAAATGCTTGATGCATGTGGCACACACACTCATACATACATTTGTCATTCTGCATGTTGAGGATGAAATACCTATCATGTCTTTTTTCCTTAAAAGTTGCTGTTGAAATTGGTGAAATGACTCTAGTTTTCAATTCAAAAAGATAGGGTGGCCAGTTCTCAGGAAAGCTAAAAATCAAGGTGTTTATTTCTCTAAACTATGTGAACTTAGTGAAGTTAACTTGCTGTTGCTTCTCATGCCACCTTATGTTTCTAAAAGGCCCTATCTCTTGCTTCCTGAGCTTAAGTCAACCTCTCCATGTTTGCTAGATTGGAGGAGCAATCGCTTGCCATGAGAGAGCTGACCGTTGAATCCATGAGGAGACACCATTCTGGTAACTGACCATATAGGTATGTAGAAACTATACGGGAGACTCAAACAAAGGGAACTTTTGGCATTATCACTTCCAGTTACTGTACAGCGTTAAGTCTTTTCTCCAGCAGAGTCCGAACCTTTTATCAGCCTTTCTTGGTTAACCAAACCAGATGTTGGGCCCGTAAGGGCAGTTATAGAAAGTAGTGAGGACTCAGTGACCACTGATAATCAACTGAGCCTATAGCTAGAACCTTATGACTCTTGATATGTGGAGAATCTTTGTGTAACAATTGTACTTTTATTTTTTTATTTTTATTTGCTTTTTTTTAATTGTGCTTTTAGCTAAAATACAAAAAAATTATCTGTGTCTTTCTGTTTTTTAAAATAATGACATATACTTGCAATAGTCACTTTTTAAAGTACTCATTTTGGAAAGTTTTCCTCAGCTCTACAATAACACTCCATAAATCCTAAGTGGTTTTACATCAGACCTCAGCCAAAGTTCTAAACAACAGTCCTGAGTAAAGATGAGAGATTTCACTGTAAGGGCCCAATTCATATTAACCATTTTAACCCTAAGGCATAGATTGGTAGATTGGCGTGTGCTCAGTGTAAGAAACAGAATAAGCATGTTGGTGAAGTTGGCTGGATGTACTTGAAGATACTGCAATTCATATACTGAAGAAATTGATTTTGTTTTGGTTAAACTATTTCAGGATTACTCCTGTCACTGAGAAGAAGAAAAGACAATTAACTCTTTTAAACTTGCAGAGGAAGTTCTGTTTTTAGTATCTTGCATAAGAAGAATAATGGTGATATGGATAACTTAATGGATGCTTGTCATTAGTCAGGCTGCTCAGTAAAACCTTTCCGTTGTAGAAGAGGCAACATTCTGCCTGCAGAAACTGAAACCTTTTACCTCCTCTCCTTTCCTACTTCTTTGGGTCTTGCTTCATTAATTTGAAGTCTTATTTCCTTTGTATTTTGTTTCATTACACTCTCCTTGTTTTTTCTCTGACTTTTTCTAAACCCCAGTCTCCTTCAAGGGCTCCTCTGCCCTTGCCATCCCTTCCAATCTCAGGATTCTTCTTGGGTTTGATCTTGGCCCCATTTTTTTTTCTTAGGCTATAATTTTCCTGTATGAGGATATTCATCCAAGTTCTTCAATCATTTTCATGATCTCCTTTTGACACATGTATCCATCCAAAACTTTGCCATTTAGACATTGCACAGATAATTTAAACTGAGTATGTAAAAAAGCTGAACTCGTGTATTATTCCACTTTTTCCAAATTCCCCAAATGGTACCACCATTGTCAATGTATAAATCAGAGACCAGAGTCGTACTGAACCAGCATTCTTCCTCAACCTACAACTGAATACTTTACCTCTTAAATTCTTTTCAATCTGTCAAATTTCCTGGATTCCTGTTGCTACTATTTTGTATCAGGCTACCATCATTTCTTCTGAATTACTCTAATAGCCTTTTCACTGGTCTTTTGTTTGTTTGTTTGTTTTGGTCTTGCTCCCATGTACCTATCTCCATACTGCAAATGGCCTTGCTAAAACATAAATCTAATTTTGCTGCTTCATAGGTTAAACTCCTGATTCTCCATTGCCCTTGGATTAAGTTCATTTTTTTTATTTTTATTTTTTGCATGGCATACAAGCCATGCATATACCTTCAGACACATGTTAGATTCTTGCCTCAATCACTCAAAAATATTATAATTACTCAAAACGGTTTCTTTTGCCTATAGACCTATGCTTCAGATTACCCACTTTGCCAATGTTGTTTTTGATTTGTCTTCAGGTCTCAGTTTGGAAATTATATTCTTTGGGGTAAGTCCTTGATCTGTCAGCACTATATTTCCTATTCAAGTTAACTTGGAGATGTCCTCCAAAGGTTCCTATAAAGACTCCATGATAGCATTTATTATGTTATATTTTCCTTTCCTATTCATGTGTCTGTTTTTCCTACTATATATAAACTCTTTAAGGGGCACATAGTAGGATAGTGCTCAATAAATACCTGTGAAATGAATAATTGTCACAGTTGATTAATGTTCTATAAGTGACCTGAGAAGTGTTGAGCTGGGATTTAGATTTTTAGCATGTAGATAAACCTGTGCATTGTGGAGGATAACACATTCCTATATATTATTAACTTAATCATTACAGTAGAAACTTCAGCCCCGAAAATCATAATTAGCTTGGGATAAAAACTGCCAATGAAAGGTGGCAAATTAAAAAGCAAACAAACAAAAACTACTCCATCATATAAGGTTACTTTATAAAATGTCCACAGTGTATGCAGTCCTAGAGGAAATCAGTTCAGCTTTAAAAAGCTCACTAAAAGAAATGAAGTCTCTTTTGAAATTAATGGAAATATTATTCTTTTCTTCATGAAAAAAATAAGTGTTCATTAAACCCATATGCTTCAAATAAATGTTTTCTAAATTTTCAGTATATCATAATATCCTACACACAGGGAGATTAAGATTCAATTATCATTTGGGACACACAAAAAAAGCTAATTATTTATATTTTAAATACATATGGCAACTTTCCCATGACTATTTTCTTTTCTCCTAATGGCCTTTCTTAGTAATATAATAAAAAAATATTCTTGGTTTCACGGATAGAGATGAGTTCATCTCTTTACCAAAAGCTTTTGGAGGACATAGTTACATGATGAGCAAAATGCTACATACAATGGAACTATTTTTGGTAACTTTGATAAATGGCTGATTCTATGTATCTCATGCTGGAAACACTAAAAATATGTTTCCATTATAAAGTATAAGTGGTCTGTACATGTTTATTAAAAGAAGTTATTGCATCATACCTCATGAATAAAGCACAAATAAAATTGGAGTTTGGCACGGACAGAATTTTAAATTCATTAACATCTGTATAAATACTTGTTGATAGGCTGTTTATGGCTTCTTCCTTAACCAATCCAATCTGTTGTTGGAAAGTTGATGGCATTGGCATGAAACCACTAACTCTAAGAGCCATTTGTGTGTGACAAGCAACATTCCTATTCTTTTATGATATATTTAAATAAATATGTAATTGATCACTCAGGAAAATTATTTCATGAATAAAGAAGAGGATTGTTGTTGCAAAACTTTAAAAACAGAAATTTTGGGAATAGAGCCAAATTTGTATGTAAGGGTCAAAGGCTAACTGCAGCACTAATCACTCCTTTACATATTTCACTATATTTTATGGCAGGGAGGTTAAAAAAAAAAAGTACTAGAATGAAAAATACTTGCTAGTTTCTGACATTTAAATTAATTCTCAAAATTTGTCTGTCTGGGGGGTTGGGTGATACGTAAAGTATATGAACGATCTTTATGAGAAAGCAAAGGAAAGTTAGTTACTAAATTATCTTTTAAAATACATAGATTTTGCAGATGCAACTTTCAATATTATAGAAATGCTATATTTAAGTGAATCCCTCTGAAATAACAGAAACATTCACAAAGTGGATGTAGTTGTGCTTATTAACCATTTATAATAGGTCTTCTGTATTCAACTAATACATATTTCTACCAGAAAGGAGATGTTTTGCCATTTATATGTTCAGTTGAATATAATCTCATTAATATCTTTATAGTGGAGTATCAAATATTACGAAACTAGTAGTCCTTCATTTTCTTCTGCGAGAGCAATATAAAGTTATATAGTCATATGTATAGTCACATTAATGTGTAATTTGTCCCCATGTTTGCTGTTAACTAGGGCTGGGACTAGGGTAAGTCAAGTGGGGCAAATGAAATACCTCAGGCACAAAATTTAACGGGGTAACAAAAATGTCAGGAATCAAGGTTAAAAATATTTTCATGTAATATTTTAAATAAAAATTAATGGAAAAATCCCTGATAAACAAAAAAGCTTTAAATGACAGGATCAGTAACAGTGCTGTGCCAAGCTGTATTGGAACCTGAGGTAAAAGGAAAAATAAGTACTCATCTTTCATTGTCATGGCTTTGGCAGATTTACCCATTTCTAAGTAATATTAAGTGTTAACAGGATGTTTTTAGAACTACCTGGTAGCCATTGTCTAAGATTGCTTTCTGTGTTTCCTATGAATCTGGCACACCACTTAATTTTTCATTAGAAGAGGTTCTGGAATTGTGACATTTGAGAAATTGATTATAGAATAAATTAATTCAGTCTATATTGGAGAGGCTACACCTCAGTGATCTATCTGCTAGCATCTATCTTGCATGTTATAAGTTGGCTTTTTCACCTACTAACTGTGTGATGTTGGGCAAATTATCTACCTTCTCTCTTCCTCAGTTTTTTCCTCTTAAAATATATATAATAATATAAAATAACTGGATACATATCATGCCTAACATATAGTAAGGATTTAATTACTGTAGCCATTTCGCTATTTTTACCCCTAAGTTAAAGGCTATTATGCATAGTCTTAGTGCTACCTCAGTTGCCATGGGCCTAGACTTAGCTATGCAGGAGGTAAGACTATCTGTAGGAGTCTTCAAATCCAGGCCAAGACTAAGGTTCCAGGGGGTCACTGGAAAGATTCCAGGATTAACCACAAAACTAGAAAGAACAATTTTCTGGGGGAGTCCAGGGAGTCCTCCTTACCAGAATTCTAAACCTTGTAACAGGTATTTTTTAATGTATTTTATTTCATAATATATGAGGATTTTAGTGTGTCTTTAAAAAAAAAAAGTTAATTTCCAGAAGATAACAAGGGTACACAGTCCTAATTGATTTCAAGTTATTTCAAATAATTTTTAGCAATTGCTCAGTAATAAGCATGAAGGAGGTTCCATTGACATGATTCTCTCCTGTTTCACTCTCTCAATTTAATTACTGTTGGAAAATATTCCCCTATCCAATCTAGACTCCCTCAGGGAGTGTTAATATAGTAGGTCATCCAAACTAGGGCCCACCCAATGGAATAAAGGAGAGGCTGATGATATAAGTAGGTTGGCCCTCAAAATATCATGGCCATAGGGCCACATAAATATTACTTCCACCTGTTTTTTGTTTGTTTGTTTGTATAGTTGGACTTCAGATTCTTGCTGTATCTAAAAGCTTCTACTCTGGTAAAAAGACATCTCTAATTCTACTCATTTATGTATATATCTTAATTGAGGGCCAAGTACATGATTAATTTCCTTTACTAGTTTTACTTCAAAAGAAGCCAATAAATAGTTTTATATTGATACACTAATGATAGAGACTTGATGGACCCAATTAAACATTTTTATATCATTATAATCACTGCTTTTTTATAGCTACAAAACAGAAATACTCATAGTACGTATGTTAATACATTCATAATGCATTGCTCATTGACTATTAGTTTTCTGCATGTGACGATTTTTCTACTTGTCAAAAAGAATACAGATATGCTTCTGTTACAGAGCTAACATCACATAAAATATTGAATATATATTAAAATATTGCTTGCATTATAAAAACCAATAAGTAAATATAAGTAAAAATAATTTTCTTTCACAGTTTGAATGAAAAACATATTAGAGACTAATAAACCTGGTCCCAAACTTATTGTTTTCCATAGGTTATAATTTAAACAAATATCTCCATACACTGAAGATTTAAGAGTTTTCTAAGTGTATACTTTATTGATGCAAAATTTTTTCTTTCATCATATTTTGTTTAGAAAGATAGATTTTTATTTTAGCTAGCAGAAGTTCATTCATAAATGAATAAGGGCCTCTATTCACTGATTTCACTTTTAATTGAAAAGATAGGTGAAACTATTATTTATCTACTTACATTGTAGTCAGGAAACAAGTCAAGATAGGCATTACAAGTATTCCCTACAAAATTAATTTTTGGCTTTAAGCTACTTATATAAATATTGGTATGTGGAAGCTCTTTTCTGAGGAGAAATTGGGGATGGGGTTTGAAGCTGGAAGGGACTTCAATTGATCAAGTCACTTTGTGTATCATAGACATATTATGTAGACATAGATACACTTTGTGTATCATAGACATAGACCATTAGGAAGGAAAGCAAAATATGGAGCACTTCATGAATTTGCGTGTCATCTTGTGTAGGCCATGCTAATCTTCTCTATGTCATTCCAATTTTAGTATATGTGCTGCCACGTGGGCATGGAAAGCTCCTTTTAATCATTTTTATTTTGTTGTGAAATATACAATGTACACAAAGTATGGCTTTAGCAGGTGTTTACAATTTCAAGGTGTATAAGTAATTATACATACATAAATATTATATAAATTACATTTTATATAAACTATTTTATATAAAATTTATATTTTACATATATTTTATTTATATATTTATATTTATATTTATATAAGTATATGATATAAAAATATAGACACAAAAATATATATAAACATAAAATATTTATGTTTATATATATTTATAGTTTATATAAAATTATATACTTTAATATATATTAAAATTATTCTATAAATAAAAATATAAATACATATTCCATGTGATCTCTGATCATTTAAAAAAATAGAACACTGCTTGCATACAAGAAGTCTTGCTCAAAAGTCTCTTCTCTTAGGGATAACCACTATGCTAAAGTTTATAACCTTGACTTTCTTGATTTCCTTAAAATTTTCACTACCTATGTATAAGCATTATAGTATAGCTTTGCTTGCAACAATTCTGTAGTTATTCTTTTGTGTTTGTTTGCTCAATATTGTTTATGAGATTCATCTATGTTGCTGTGTATAGGTGCATTACTTTTCAGTGTCATACTGTTTTCCACTGTATGGATGTATTAGAGTTTATCCATTCCATTGTTGTTAGACGCAGGGGCTATTTCCAGTTTGGGTTATTAAGAAAAATACTGCCCTATCCTTGTACAAATTCCTATAGGGCAAGCATCTAAGAATGTATTCGAAGGACTGTATGAAATGGATATCTTCAAGTCAACCACATGTAACGTTTTCCAAATGGTTGTACTAAATTATACTTCAATTAGCAAAATATAAGTCCTATTGGTTATGTGTTTTCCAAATCTTATTTTTGTTAGGATTTTTTTTTAAACTTTGCAGATTTAATTTGTATTTCTCTGCTACAAAATGAGATTAAACACCTTTTTATATGTTCACAAGTTATTTGGATTTCTTCTTTTGTGAAAAATATGTTAAGGCTTCTTATTTATTTTTTTCTATTAGGCTATTTGTATTTTAATGACTTTTAGGAATTATACACTCTGGATATTATACATTCTGGAACTTTGTTGATTATATGTGTGGCAAATGCCTTCTCCATCTCTGTGGGTTGTTTCACTACTATTATGACATTTTGGCTTTATAGAGATTCTTAATTTTAATGTAAATATATTTATCAAGATGACCAGTACTTTTGCATATTGTTAAAGAAATAATTCCATATCCAATGTTATATTCTTCCACATTGTCTTCTGTTAAGTTTTATGATTTTGCTTCTTATATTTAGTTCTTTAAGGTGGACATAATTAATTTTTTTTAATGTTTATTTATTTTTGAGACAGAGAGGAAGACACAGAATCCAAAGCAGGCTCCAGGCTCTGAGCTGCCAGCACAGAGCCGGACACGGGGCTCAAAATCACCGACCATGAGATCATGACCTGAGCTGAAGTCGGATGCTTAACCGACAGAGCCACCCAGGCGCCCCAATTAATTTTTAATATAGGTAATTTATTAAAATTTATTGGAAAGTCTATCTATTCCCCACTGATTTAGAATGCAATTTGTCTTATAATATCAATTAAGCATATATGCAGGGGTCTCCATCAGTTATCATTTTCTGTACTATTTTACTCTACCCTGTCCTACCCTATCCTGGAATTACCATCTCATCCTACCTCATCTCATCCCGTCCATACCGTACCACCCATACCATGCAATACTATTTGCTTCAGCTCTATAATAAGAGCTTATTAATAATAAGTTATGGTGTTTGGCAAGGCCTCTCGATTTAGTCATCTTTGTTGAATGTGTTTTGGCTATTTGAGGATTTTGACTTTCCATACATTTTTAGATTCTGCTTGTCAATGTCCATAAATACCTCTTGGGATTTAATTGAGAGAGCATAGTATCCACTGTTAATTTGGGGAGAATTTAAATCTTTGAAATTGAGTCTTTCAATTCATAGATTTACTTATAGTTGTTCTTTAACATTTTTTGATAGAGTTCTACAATTTCCCTGGTAAGGTCTTGTACCTCTTTTGTGAGACACATTCTTTGGCACATGATTTAAAAAATACTATCACAGTTTGAAATTTTTTTCCATTCTGGTTGCTTGCCTAGAATGTTAGGTTTAATATTAGAGTTAAGGTCAGTCTGGGTATTATATTTTTCTACGAATTGTTCACTTTCTCCAAATTTTCAAATGTACTGCCATATGGTTGTTCACAATATTCCCTTACTACTGTTTTAGTTTGTATCATTTGTCATCCGTCCCAGTTTTCCTTCTTGATATGGTTGTTTGTGCTTTCTCCTTCATTTTCATAATGAGACTTGCCAGGAGTTAACCAAATTTCTTTCAAAAAATGTATCTTTATCGATTAATTGTTTTACTTTTAAAAATTGTATTAACTATTGCTTTTATACTGCAATACATAGATTTTTTATTGTTAAGTTACTTTTTAATATTTATGATTTTTTGACTCATGAATTTTTCAGATGTTTCTTAATTTTCAAGAAAATAAATACTATCTGGTTATCTTATTATGGTTCATTTATGGTTTATTACATTTTATTCAGAAAACACACTGCACATGATTTCAATCCTTAAGAAATTTCTGAGACCTCATTTCAGGTCAGTATAAGTTAAAGTTTTGTAAATTTCCTGTATGTGTATGAGGGTAATGTACATTCTCCAGTTGTTGAGTATTTTATATATGTCCTTTAAGCAAATGCTATTAAATTGGTTTATCAAACCATGTCCTTACTGATTTTTTGAGTGCTTGTTCTATAAATTGCTAAAAAAGATATAATAAAATTCTCCCAATATAGTTTAGAATTTTTGACCTCTCTTTGCTACTTCCTTAATATTTACCTTATATTATTTAAAAATTAATTAATAACATTCATTTTTTAGATCACTTTTACGTTTAAAACAAAATTTGAAGTAGAGACATTTTTCTATACACTCCCTTCCCCTACATGTTCAAAGCTTCCCCCATTACCAACATGCTGCCACTCCCCACCACAGTGGTACATTTGTTACAATCTATGAACCTACACTGAAACATCATAGTCACCCAAAGTCCACAGTTTACATTAGGGTGCACTCTTGATGCTGTACTTTCTATGGATTTGGACAAATGTATAATGACTTGTATCCACCATGACGGTATCATGCAGAGTAGTTTTTCACTGCTCTAGAAATCCTCTATGCTCTGCCTCTTTACTCCTTCTCCCCAGTCCCAGCCGCTAGCAATACTGATTTTTTTACTATCTCCATAAGTTTTGCCTTCTCCGGAATGTCACATACTTGGAATCATACATAGTCTTTTCAGGTTGGCTTCTTTCACTTAGTAATATCCATTTAATGTTCTTCCATGTCTTTTCATGGCTTGGTAGCTCATCTGCTTTCGTTGTTGAATAATATTCCATTGCCTGATGTGCTACAGTTTATCCATTTATCTACTGAAGGATGTCTTGGTTGTTTTCAAATTTTGGCAATTATCAATAAAGCTGCTATAAACATCTGTGTGAAGATTTTTGTTTGGACATAAGTTTTCAACTCATTTGGATAAATACCAAAGACTGAGATTGCTGGATCCTCCAGTAAGAATATTTTTAGTCTTATAAGAAAGTTCCAAACTGTCTTCCAAAGTGGCTGAACCATTTTGCACTCCTATCATCAATAAATGAGAGTTCTGTTGCTCCGTACCTTTGTCGAAATTTGGTGTTGTCATAATTCTGAATTTTGGCCATTCTAACAGGTGTGTAGTGGTATCTTGTTGCAATTTGTATCTCCTTGAAGACATAGGATGTGGTATGTATTTTCATATACTTAATTGCCATCTGTATATCTCTATTGAAATGTCTGTTAAGGTCATTGGCTCATTTTTTAGATATTGGGTTGTTTGTTTTCTTCTTATTGAGATTTAAGAGTTCTTTGTATATTTTGGATAGTAGTCATTTATTAGATAAATGTTCTGCAATTCTTTTCTCCTCATCTGTGGCTTCTCTTCTCATTCTCTTGACATTGTCTTCAGCAGAAAACAGGTTTTTTATTTTATTGAAGTCCAGCGTATCATATTATTTATTTTATGCATTGCACCACTGGTGTTGCATCTAAAAAGTCATAGCTATGACCTAAGCCATCTAGATATAGATCTTCTTCTATGTTATCTTATAGGAGTCTTAAGAGTTTTGCATTTTACATTTAGCCCTGTGATTTATTTTGAGTTAATATTTGTGAGTGGTATAGGTCTATGTCTAGATTTTTTTTTTTATGTGGATGTCATCTTCTTCTAAAACCATTTGTTGAAAAGACAGTCTTTGCTCTTTTGTCAAAGATCAATTGACCATATTTGTATGGGTCTATTTCTGGGCTGTCTAAATTCTGCTCCATTGATCTATTTGTTTATTCTTTTGCCAATACCACACTGTGTTGGTTACTGTAGCTTTATAGCAAATCTTGAAAATCAAGTATTGTCAGTCCTCCAAATTTGTTCTCCTTTAATATTGTGTTGGCTATTCTGAGTCTTTTACCTTCTCATATACATTTTAAAATCAGTTTGTTAATATCCACAAAACGATTTTCTGGGATTTCACTGAGTCTACAGATCAAATTAAGAGGAACTGAAATCTTGCCAATATTGAGTTCTTCTATGCATGTGCATAGAATATTTAGCAATTTATTGAGGTCTTTGCTTTATTTCATCAAAGTTTTGTAGCTTTTCTCATATAGATCTTATACATATTTTGTATATTTACACCTAACATTTAACTTGGGGGGACAATGTAGACGGTATTGTGTTTTTAACTTCAAATTTCACTTGTTCATTGCTAGTACATAGGAAAGTGATTGACTATTGTATCTTACATCCTGAAACTTTGCTATAATTGTTTATTAGTTCCAGAAGTTTTCTTATGCTTTCAAATTTTCTATATAGATGATCATGTTGCTGCAAACAAAAACATTTCATTTCTTTCTTCCCACTCTGTATACCTTTTATTTCCTTTTCTTGTCTATTGCGTTAGTTAGCACTTCCAGTACAAGGTTGAAAAGAAGTGGTTACAGGCAACATCCTTGTCTTGTACTTGATTTTAGTGGGAAAGCTTTGACTTTCTCACCATTAAGTGTGATGTTAGCTGTAGGTTTGTTTGTAGACATTTTTTACCAACTTGAAGAAGCTCCCCTCTATTCCTAGTTTATTGAATTTTATCAGGAATGGTGGGTTTTGTGAAATGTGTTTTGGCTTCTACAGGTATCATGTGATTTTTCTTTTTTAGCCTGTTGATGTGATGGACACATTGATTTTTCAATGTTTAACTGGCTTTGCATACATGGGATAAATCCCAAAATAGTGTGTATAATTCTCATTATAAATTGTTGGATTTGATTCACTAATATTTTGTTGAGAATTTTCTGTATCACGTTCATGAAAGATATTGGTCGGTAGTTTTCTTGTAAAGTATTTGTCTGTCTTTGGGATTAGGGTAATTCTGGCCTTAAAGAATGAATTAGAAGGTATCCTTTCTGCTTTTATCCTTTGAAAGAAATTGTAGTAAATTTGTATAATTTCTTCCTTAAATGTTTGATAGAATTCACCAGGAACCCCTCTGGGCCTGGCACTTTCCATTTTGGAAAGTGATTAATTTTTTATTTAATTTATTCAAGAGATATAGGCTTATTCAGCTTGTCCATTTATTATTATGTAAGTTTTGGCAAATTGTGTTCCAAAGAATTGATCTATTTCATCTAGGTTATTATATTTATGGGCGTGGAGTTATTCATAGCATACCTTTATTTTTCTTTTACTGTCCATGGAATTAGAGTGATGTCCCCTCTATCATTTCTGATATTAGTAATTTGTGTCCTCTCTTTTTTTCTTTCTTAGTTAGCCTGGCTAGAGGCTTATTAATCCTGTTGATCTTTTTAAAGGACCCGCTTCTGGTTTCATTATCTATTGATTTCCTGTTTACAATTTTATTGATTTCTTCTCTAATAATTTTTTTTCTGCTGCTTACTTTTAATTTGCTTTACTTTTCCAAGTTTCCTAAGGTAGAAATTTAGATTATTGACTTCAGATCTTTTTTTAAAATGTTTATTCATTTATTTTGAGAGAGAGAGGAAGGGGCAGAGAGGAAGAGAGAGAATCTGAAGCAGGCTCCTTGCTGTCAGTGCAGAGCCCAATGTGAAGCTCGATCTCACGAACTGTGAGATCATGACCTGAGACAAAATCAAGAGGTGGATGCGTAACCAACTGAGCCATCCAGGCACCCCTCTTCTTTTCTAATATATGCACTTTGCTATAAATTTCCTTCTAAGCACTGCTTTTGCTGCATCCCACACATTTTATAATAAGTGATGTCTTCATTTCACTTTCATTGAATTTAAAAGTTCCATTAAGTTCCAAATATTTTTAAATTTTTCTTAGTTTAGTGATTTTACTTCTGCAAAAATTAGTCAAAGGATTCATAAAATAAAAGAATGTAAAATAAGACACTACATACCTAAAATATGGGTAGGGAAAGGAGGGAAGAATGGGTTTAAACTTAAGCAATTTTCAACTTTATATAAATATGCAGAAGATGTTATATGCAAACCTAATGGTAACCACAAACCAAAAACCGGTAATAGATGTGCAAAGAATAAAGAGAGAGGAATCTAAGTATATCACTAAAGAAAGCCACAAACCATGAAAAAGAACAAGAGAAGAAAGAATCAGAGAAAATCTATAGAAACAATTACAAAGGAGTAACAAATGTCAATAAATACATATCTATCAATAATGACTTTGAATATAAATGGACTAAATGCTTTTTTTGGAAGAAAAAAAAAAGACCCATCTATATGCTGCCTACAAGAGACTCATTCAGACTGAAAGACACCTGCAGATTGAAAGTGAGGGGATGGAGAAATATTTACCATGAAAATGGATGCCAAAATAAAGCCAGGGTAGCAGTACTTACATTGGACAAAATTGACTTCAAAACAAAGAATGTAACAAGGGACAAAGAAGGACACTATATAATAATAAAGGGAACAATCTAACAAGAGGATATAACAATTATAAATATTTATGCACCCACCGTGAAAGCACCCAAATACATAAAACAGTTAATAACAAACATAAAAGAAATACTTGATAGTAATACAATAATACCAGGGGACTTAAAAATCTCTCTTACATCAATGGACAGATCATCCAAACAGAAAATTAACAAGGAAACTATGGCTTTTAATGACACACTGGGCCAGATGGATTTAACAGATATATTCAGAACATTCCATTCTAAAACAGCAGGATAGACATTCTTTTCAAGTACACATGGAACATTCTGCAGACCAGATCACACATTAGGCCACAAAACAAGGCTTGACAAATTAAAAAAAAAAAAAAAATCAAAGTCATAGCATGTATCTTTCCTGACTTCAATGATATGACATTAGACATCAACCAAAAGAAAAATCTGGAAAGGCCACAAATACATGGAGGTGAAATAACATGCTTCTAAACAATGAATAGGTCAACCAAGGAATCAAAGAAGAAATCCCAAATTACATGAAAACAAATGAAAATGAAAACACAAGGGGCCCAAATCTTTGGGATGCAGCAAAAGGGGTTCTAAGAGGAAAGTTTATAGCAATACAAGCTTACTTCAAGAAGCCAGTAAAATTTCAAATAAAGACCTAACTTTACACCTAAAAGAAGTAGAAAAAAGAAGAACAAACAAAACCCAAATCCAGCAAAAGGAAGCAAATAATAAAGATTAGAACAGAAATAAGTGATATAGCAACTTAAAAAAAATAGAAAAGTTCAATGAAACCAGGAGCTGATTCCTCTAGCCAGACTTATGGAGAGAGAGAGAGAGAGACAGAGAGAGAGAGAACCCAAATAAAATTACCAGTGAATGAGAAGAAATAGCAACCAACATCACAGAAATACAAATAGTTGTAACAGAATATTATAAAAACCTATAGGTCAACAGATTGGAAAACCTAGAAGAAATAAATTCCTAGAAACATATAAACTACCAGTTACTAGCAATGAAATTGAGTTAGTAATCAAAAAACTCCCAACAAACAAAAGTCCAGGACCAGATCAATTCACGGGCAAATTCTACCAAATATTTTAAAAAGAGTTAATACTCACTCTTCTCAAACTGTTTCAATAAATGGAAGAGGAAAGAAAACTTCCAAATTCATTCTATGAAGCCTGTATCATCCTGTTACCAAAACCAAATAAGGACACAACAACAACAAAAAGAGTACTGCAGATCATTATCTCTCATGAATATAGATACAAAAATGTTCAACAAAATATTAGCAAACCAAACCCAACAACGTATTAAAAAATCATACATCATGATCAAGTAGGATTTATTCTCAAGATGCTAGTGGTGGTTCAATATTCACAAATCATTCAACGTGGTATGTCACATCAATAAGAGAAAGAATAAAACCATACAATCACACTTTGTTATTTTATTTGTTTACTAGGGACAGAAATCTTTATAGTTTTAGAACTAATGATGAGATTAGACATTAATCTTTGCAGTAGACACACACCTTACTTATGGCTTTCTAAATCCCATAGTCAGCAGTTGCAGGATAAGTTAAATCTATAAAAAATCATTTACTCAATATCAGCTACTAGAAGAAGTATAGTTTCTTAAAAGAATTCAGTTCTATATGTTATATTAATAATTCACAAATAAATACTGATTTTAGGAATAGTCAAGTGTGAATGTAATTTGATATAAACCACAGCTATGACATTTTGCTTTACTAATGGATATGTCCTGCCCCAGAAATATTTGGCAAAATAAAATTCTGCAAATCAAGCATTTTTCTATTCACATCAGTTTTTGGTCAGAAGCAAGGTATAAATAAAGTCATAGTCCTAAATTAATAAGATTTTTGTTATATTGTTATCTCAGAGTTCGCATCATTTCCTCTGAAATGTCTTTATTACCTGTAGTTTCTAGCATTTCTAATTTCTCTCCTACAACAGAAATTTATAGACCAACATTTAGTGGACACCCTCTGAGTTAACTCCTAGCCCCTCCTTTTTGGGTTTCTCCCCTTCCCCCATTCACACATTGTATAGAGCACCCCCAGGGGGTATGTTTACTAAAGAGTCATAGCTGATGGGACTGAGTAATATTACATTGTATATGTATATACCACTCCTTCTTTATACATTCATCTACCAGTGGACACTTGGGTTACTTTCATATCTTGGGTACTGTAAATAATGCTACAATAAATATCAGGTTGCATATATTAAAAAAAAGCCATGTGATAATTTCAACAGAGACAGTAAAAAATTTGACAAAATACAACATTCATTCATTCATAATAAAAACCCTCTGCAAAGTAGGTCTAGAGGGAACATATCTCAACATAATAAAAACCCACAGCCAGCATCATACACAATAGGTGAAAACTGAGAGCTATTCCCCCAAGGTCAGGAACAAGACAAGGATGTCCACTCTCACTCACCATTTTTACTCAACATAGTGCTGGGAGTCCAAGCCACAGAAATTAGACAATATAAAGAAGGAAAACTCTCACTATATATAGATGACATGATACTATATACAGAAAACCCTAAAGACTCCACCAATAACTACTAGAACTGATCAATGAATTCCATAAAGTTGTAGGATACAAAATCAACACATGGAAACCTGCTGTATTCCTATACACCAATAATGAAGTAGCAGGAAATGAAATTAAAAAAACAATACCATTTACAAGTGCATCAAAACAACAAAATATCTAGGAGTAAACTTAATCAAAAGGTGAAAGACCTTTACTCCGAAAATTATAAAACGCTGATGAAAGAAATTCAAGATGACTGAAAGAAATAGAAAGACATTTCATGCTCATGGAATGGAAGAACAGATATTGTTAAAATGTCTATAATACCCAAAGAAATCTACACATTTAATGCAATCAAATACCAACAGTGTTTTCCACAGGGCTAGAAAAAACAATCTTAAAATTGTATGTAACCACAAAAGACCTCAAATAGAAAACAATCTTGAAAATGAAAAAAAAAAAAAAAACCAAAACTGGAGGCATCACAATTCCAAACTTAAAGTTATATTACAAAGCATAAATAATTAAAACAGTATGGTACTGGCACAAAAATAGACACATAGATCAATAGAACAGAAAAGAGATCCCAGAAATAAACCTACAATTATATGGTCAATTAATCTTCAGCAGAGGAGGAATGAATATACAATGGGAAAAAGACAGTTTCTTCAACAAATGGTGTTGGGAAAACTAGACAGCCACATGCAAAAGAATGAAACTGGACCACTTTCTTTCACAATACATAAAATAAACTCAAAATGGATTAAGGGGTTAAATAAGAGACCTGAAAGCATAAAAACTTTTAAGTGAGCACAGGCAGTCAGCCACTGCAACATTTTTCTAGATATGTTTCCTGAGGCAAGGGAAATAAAACAAAAATAAACTATTGGATTCACATCAAAATAAACAGTTTCTGCACATTGAAGGAAACAATCAACAAAACCAAAAAGCAACCTACTAAATGGGAGATGAGCTTTGCAAGTGACATATTTGATAAAGCATTAGTATCAAAAATGTATAAAGAACTGATACAACTCAATACCCAAAACCTAAATAATCCAATTAAAAAATGGACAGAAGACATGAACTGACATTTCCTTGAAGAAGACCTACAAATGGTCAACAGATACATGAAAAGATGCTCAACATCACTCCTCATTAGGGAAATACAAATAAAAACTACAATGAGATATCAATTCATACCTGTTAGAATGGCTAAAATCAACAATACAAGAAACAAGAAGTGCTGGCAAGAAGGTGGAGAAAAAAGAATCCTCTTGCACTGTCGGTGGGAATGCAAATTGGTGCAGCCACAATGGAAAACATAAGGAGGTTCTTCAAAAAATTAAAAATAGAACTACATATGATCCAGGAACCACACTACTGGAGATATACTCCCAAAATACAAAAACACTAATTCAAAGGGATACATGCACCCCTGTTTAATGCCATATTATTTACAATAGCCAAATATGGAAGTAGTCCAAGTGTCCATCAATAGATGAATGGATAAAGCAAATGTGGTACACACATAAAATGGAATATTATTCAGCTATAGAAAAGAATGAAATCTTGCCATTTGCAATGACATGGATAGAGCTAGAGAGTATAAGGCCACACGCCATATAAGTCAGTCAGAGGAAGACAAATACAAATGCTGTCACTCATATATGTAAGTTAAGGAACAAAACAAATGAGCAAAGGAAAAAAGAAAGAGAGAAACCAAGAAACGGACTGTTTTGTTTTTTTTTTTTTAATTTAGTTATTTTGAGAGAGTGAGCAGGGGAAGGGCAGAGAGAGAGGGAGGAAGAGAGAATCCCATGCAGGCTCCATGTTCAGCACAGAGCCTGATAGGGGGCTCGATCTCATGACTGCGAGATCATGACCTGAGGCGAAATCAATAGACGCGTAACTGACTGACCCACCCAGGTGCCCCAAGAAATAAACTCTTAACTATAGAGAACAAACGTATGGTTACCAGAGGGGAGGTTGTTGGGGGAGGGGGGGGATGAGGGAAATAATGGGTGGGGATTAAAAAACACACTTATCATGATGAGAAAAAGGCATAAAATCAAGTGAAAAAAGTAAGTAAAAATACAAAATTGTGCCTTGAAAACAAACAAAAACAATATTTAAACAAAGAAAATGTCTGTATTTTGTTCTTATTCTGGTGAATTTCAGCTTGACAGTAACTTCCATTCATACAACTTACAGATCACTGAGATATTCTACCTCTTCTGCCTTCTATTGTTTTTAAGACATCAGCTGTTAGTCTAACTGCAACTTCATTGGTAATGAGTCTCCTTTTTTTCTCAGTAAGATTTTTGTTTTCTGATGTATAAAGTTTTTCTCTGATGAGTAGCTCTGGATTTTGGGGACAAAAAAATATCCTGCTTATAATTCAATTTCTTGAAACTGTTGATGATGCCTTTCATCCAGCTCAGAAAAATTTTCAGTCATTATCTTACTGGATATTGCCATTGCCTCATTCCATTTAGACATAATTAAACCTTCCCTAACTTTTTCCATATATTTTTATTTCCTAATTTTTTCATCTATTGGCTTATCTTCACTAGATTCTAGATAATGTTTTCTCACATATTTCCAAGTTCATTATTTCTTCAACTTTCTCTGATCTGCAGGTAAACCTATATTATAGGTTTTAATTTAAATTATTTTATTTTTCATTTTAAAGTTTATATTCAGTTTTCTCTAATCTACTGTCTCTTGCTGATATTTCCAAAATATATTTTAATCCTTAAAGTAAGCATATGTATTTTATAATAAGTGTCCAATAAAAATTAATATAAATTATTTATATTTTTTGTGATGTCTATTATTTCTATTGGTTTGACTCATGGTATCTTATTTTTCTTATAAATAAAAATGCATTTTTCCAGAGATGATAGGTTTTCAATTCTGCCAGGTACATAGGGGTGCTTTCAGATTGGGATCAGATTGTTTTCTAAATTATATTCTGAATTTATGTTTGTTTCAGAAAAAAAATACCATCCTTCTTTATTTCCCCACATACAAGTTCTATACCATCTGTTAGCCTTCTAATTCTTTCCTTTTCTATCTATATTTACTCCTCTATCCCAATATCATAACACTCATATAGTGCTTCTTTGCCCAAAAGTATTTCTGTACTTTAAGTTTTAACAATTTTTACCTTTTGTTTTCTATGTACTCACTGTTAGCACCTTTCCTAAAGTCAAGGCATCACACACAGTGAAAGGATTCTCAGTCTATACACAAGATATACTAACCATGACTGGCTTTCAATATATTTCACTAAGTTGGAAAAATAGATTATTAAAACACTATCTATCTTTTTTGAATGATGCAAATTTAATATATCTTTGTTGGTGGAGAGAGAATTGAATTAAAAATCAGGAAAACTGGTCATCATCACTTCAAATCTTAGTTTCATCAGTTGTGAAGTGGAAATGAAACGCATCTTGCCAAACATGAGGCAAACTTGTGAATTCACTTGTGTACTATAAATAAGAAACTACTATCATTTTCTTGATTCTTGTGGATACAAACCTTAAGGAATGGCACTTTTTATTTTTGAACCAAGGTCTATGTGATTTCAAGACTTTTTTCTCTCTCTGTAATAGAAGATTACATGTTTCCTGAAATAAAGTTTTTCTGTGCTGATTCACATAACACCTCTCCTGAAATCATAGCCACAATCAGGCAAATGAGACACATTATTACAGTTCCAAAATATATTAAGTTAGTGTTTTTTTTAAAACTACTCTATATTCGATAAGCAAGAAACACTCTCTCATGGTTACTGACAGCATTCCAAGAAACAAATCAATCAGGAAGATAGTATAAAGTTCACGATTCATTTCTTTCTTAAATTGTGAAATTAAAGTTTTTCTATGTCAAGAACTCTGAGGGTTCTTGAGATTTGATCATACTTTCAGGTGGAATGTTTTATGAATGTTGGCAGAAGAAAGAAGACTTCTAGGTCAGGGACAAAGGGCTTTATTATTCGGAGCATAGGAAGCAGCATGAGTACTGGCATATTTCTGGTGGTTCGTTTTGCCCCTGAATCCACAAGGGTGCAATGAAGGAAGTCCAGATAGATACTAAGCTCATGGTAGAGCTGAGACATCCTAAGCCAAGAGAGCTCAAGTATTCTATATTGGGTTACAAATTAGCTGCTTTTTGTCCTGATGAGAAAACATTACCTCTGTTATATTGGACAGCAAGCAAATCGGCCCTTTGCTTCACAGGAGACTATCTTTATCTCTTAAGGATGTTTGGTATACAAATATTTTTGAAAAGATGGTCTGGAACAAAAGGGTAGTTAGTGCCACACTCTCGAGATATTCAGAAATGCAAGAGAATCATTCTACTACACTACCACCCGGTCAATTTTGGATATGAAACCAGTGAAAACTCTCATTTTCTTCAATTAGAATTCAGACTAAAGTAACCCCAAGAAATAATCTAACCAAAATATTATGTGTCTATGATTTTGAATGTTAGATTTGTTTTTCTCTTTATAAAATTGTTTTCCTAATTTGAAAAACAAATAAACAACTAAGCCAAACCATTGACATTTGAGTTTAAAAGGAGAAAACAAAAAAGGAAAAAAAAATCAACAAGTTCTACTATCTTCAGGTCAAAATATGCTGTTTATAATTCTTTTATAGGCAGAAACATAAGTAAAAATTATTTGAGGTTTTCAGTGAGCATAGATAAGAAGTATGCTTCAAATAGTCACTATTGACTTAGTCTTTAAATGTGTGAAAAAGCTAATATTCGGAAGGTATTTCCCATAATAAAATACAGCACTATAGAATACTGTGGTTTCTGACCAATTCGTACAAAGTTTTTATGGCTGGGATGCTTATTGTGCTTTTCCATAATTTAACATCTGAATAGGTTTAGTAGAAATTTACAAATTCCTCTGAGACCAAATATGGAAAATTTTATTTCAAAATTATTCGTTATTTTCCAAAAGTTATCCACAAGAGAAAAAGAAATTCTGTGTTATTTATTACAGCTGGTATATTAGGAACATTTTTAAATGTCATTCATTTCCATATTCAGAAATATGACATTAAGAAGTATTTTGTGGGAAAATATGGCTTCCTGATGAAACGGAAACACTGGGCTTTGGAGTCAGCCAGATGTAGATTTAAATTCATACAACTCTTACATAAGCTCAAAACCTTAGTTTCATTCTCCAAAAAAAATTGGGATTATTACATTTTTCTTATAAGGATATTGTGCAGACACAATGAGAGACATAAAGTCCCTAGAGAGCATTCTCGCTGTTCAACAAATAGCATTCTCCTTTCTCCTGAAGCAGCTATTTCAAAATATGAAGACTAAATCTTAGACATTAATTCCTCACTTAAGATATTTACTAGAGCTCTTTTCATATTGTCTAATTACTAGTTTAAGGATAGGGAATCAGTCTTTATGTATTTACTTAGCTATACTCAGAGATAAACTCACAAATGAAAATGTATTTCTTTCATAATAAAAAGAAAACAATTACTTTCTTTCAAATGAGAAAACTGAGATTCAGAAAAGTTAAGTGATTTGCCCAGGATGCAACAGCTAGGTAGTGACAAATCAGGAACCTTCTTCTACGTCTTATACTTGGGCCCTTTTCATTGTATTGTGAATACTAACACAACTGGTGAGTTTCAAGTTGTTTGAGGCCACAGTTTGAGTGTGCCCTATGTTCATAGATGTCAAGAACACTTGTTAATGTATATCCTTTTGAGTTGTAAAGCCAGAAGACAGAAAGAATTTCTTAAGTCTCTACAGAAAAATGCAGATACTTTTGGCCATTTGAGTCCTGAGTCCTCAGGTGTATGACATTAGGTAACAATCCAAAATAGACTGTGTTGTCTTTGGAATTTAATAGCTAATTGTGTAGATAATGAATAATAACAGTAGATGAGGTTCAATGGTTTTTCATTTAGTAAATCTAATTTTATGTTTAATCTACGTATTGTGTTTACATCAATTATAGTTAATTTTTGATTTTATCAGTCATATTTCATCCAGAATTCCTATCCAGTTTTTTCAAAGCTTCCTAATCTTACTAGTCTTTTGTTGATTCGTTGTATTTCAAATTAATTTTTATGTACACAAATACCAAATGTATTATGTATTTCATCAAATTAAAGATGACTTTTTTAAACTTAATTTTTAACATTTATTTATTTTTGAGAGACAGAGAGAGACAGAGCATAAGCAGGGGAGGGGCAGAGAGAGAGGGAGACACAGAATCCAAAGCAGGCTCCAGGCTCTGAGCT
Source organism: Panthera leo (assembly GCF_018350215.1). Taxonomy (NCBI): domain Eukaryota; kingdom Metazoa; phylum Chordata; class Mammalia; order Carnivora; family Felidae; genus Panthera; species Panthera leo. The sequence goes on along the minus strand of NC_056685.1, from coordinate 107,263,072 downwards.
GTCCACACAAAGCCTGATGCAGGGCTCAAATTCATGAACCATGAGATCATGACCTGGGCCAAAGTCAGATGCTTAACTGACTGAGCCACCCAGGCTCCCCAAAGATGAGTATTCTTAAATTCTGTATCTGATAAAACTACTACCTGTATGACTCAATGGACTAATTTTTTAGTTTGTTTTCTTCTGTTGATTCTCTCTCTAGTAACTTGTTTTCCAAGGTGTTTAGTGATTTTGTTATTGTTTTAGTTAGTTTATGTTCTTTAGGTCCATACTAATGCAAATTTTTGGAGGTAGGAGTTTAAATTATCCACTCAAAAAAGATTTTTGACTGCTTCTGCCAGTTTCTAGAGTGTACATTACCCCCTTACCTTAAGAGATAACTCTTAAGCTTGCTACACCTATATATTTGTGTTTTTTTCTTTTTATAATTTTTAACACTTATTTACTTTATTTTTAATAAAAATTATAGATAGATATTAAGGTGTACGACCTGATCTGATGGACATATATGAAGTGAAATGATTACTACAGACAAGTTAACTAACTTATCATGTATTCAGATAATTATCATTTTTTATGTGTGTGCTGAGAGCACCTGAAATCTACTCTCTTAGCAAATTTTCTGTATTCAGTACAGTATTATTAACTATAGTTATTATGGTATACATTAGATCTCTAGAGTTATTCATCTTTACATTCATGTTTTCTTGTTGTTTCTGATTTCTGAGGAATTCTCTACTTATGTTGCCAGCTTAAACTTTATTTAAAAATACTTTGGGAGGATTAATGTTATCTAATTTCAAGACTTACTATAAAGCTACAATAAGCAAGACAGTGTGGTGTTGGTGAAAGAATAGACAAATAGATCAATGGAAGAGAACAGACAGCCCAGAGATAGACCTCACACAATACAATCAACTGGTCTTTGATAAAGGAGCAAAGGCAACACAATGGAGAAAAAATAAGTCTTCTCAAGTATTGTCTAGAACAACTAGACTTCCACATGCAAAAAAAGAGAGATAGAGATGGGGCATCTGGGTGGCTCAGCTGGTTAAGTGTCCGACTTTGGCTCAGGTCACGATCTCACAGCTCGTGAGTTCAAGCCCTGAATCAGGCTCTGGTGCTGAATTTAGAGCCTGAAGCCTTCTTCAGATTCTATGTCGCCCTTTCTCTCTGCCCACCCCTCTCCAACTTGTGCTCTGTCTCTCTCTCAAAAATAAATAAACATTAAATTGTTTTTTAAAAAGAGACAGAGATAGAGACAGAGAGAGAATCTTAACACAGATGTTACACCTTAATAAAAATTAACTCAAAAACCAGGTACCTGCGTGGCTCAGTCCGCTGAGTGTCCAACTCTTGATTTCAGCTCAGGTCACGGTCCCAGGGTCATGGGATTGAGCCCTGTATTGGGTTCCATGATGAGCATAGAGCCTGCTTAAGATTCTTTCTCCTTCTTTCTCTCTCTCCCTCAGTGCCCCTACCCCCTGCTCATTATCTCAATCTTCCTCTAAAATAAAACTTTTAAAAATTAACTAAAAATGGATCATAGACCTAAATGCAAAACTAAACAAAAAAATTCTAGGAGATAACAGAGTAAAGAGTCTAGGTGATCTTGGGTTTGGTGATGACTGTTCAGATAAAATATAATATAGAAAATAAATAATTAAAAACTGCTGCTCTGTGAATGACACTGCCAAAAGCTTCAGAAGACAAGCCACAGACTAGGAGAAGATATTTGCAAAAGACACATCTGATAAAGGACTGGTACCTGATATATAAAAAGAAATCCTAAAAACTCAACAGTAAGAAAACAAACAGCCTCATTTTAAAGATGGGCACAAATTTAAAACATTGAGATGCCACTATGTTTCTTTTAGAATTGCCAAAATCTAGAACACTGATAACACCAAATACTGATGAGCATGTGTAGCAACAGAACTTTCAGTCATTGCTGATGGGAATGCAAAATGGCAGACAGTTTGGTGGTTTCTTGCAAAACTAAAAAGCTCTTACCATATGATACAGCAATTAGTCTCCTTGGCATTTACTCCAAAAGTTGAAAACTTATGTTTACACAAAAACGTGCACATGGATGTTTACACCAGCTTTCTTGATAATTGTCAAAACTTGGAAGCAACCAAGATGCCCTTTAGTAGGAAAATGGCATGCATTGTGTATGTTTCCAATTATGTGACATTCTGGAAAAGCCAAAACTATAAAGTAAAAAGATCAGTAGCTGCCTGAAGTTAAAGCATAAGGATAAACAGGTGGAGCATAAAGAATTTTTGGAGAAGTGACAGTATCCTACAGGATACCAAAATGATGGATACCTGTAAAAATATAGATTTTTTCTGTATCTACATTTCATGCTTTCTGAGGCTAGATAGTATTGGAAAGACATACTTTCACACTTCTGAATAACTCGAAGCCATAAACCATATATTATGTTATCTTGCTTTTCATTATTTTTCTTTATTCTTCACTTACTTCCTACTTTTTCTTTACTCATCTTCTATTTTTTTTCCCCACCTTTACTTCAACAGTCTCTATTCTACATTTTTCTCAGTGCTCATATTATGGCAAGAATACAGAAAACATGTCTGGCAACAGTGAAAGAAGCTTAGGTACAGCCTATAAAGGCATTTCTTGAAGCAGTCATTGCATTCATAGCATAAATGTCAGAACTTTCAGGAGAGTGCTGATATCCAGTGTGCCCTCTCACTTGCACTGAATCTAGTCATAGGCTTTTTCTTAGCTGCATCTGTAGGCCCCAAGCTTGCTATTCTTAGATATGAGCTGCTTCACTAACAGGAAGCATACACTGGTATCCCCTGGCTGAGGGAATGCCTTTGAATCAGTTGTCTGTTTATCTTGTACTGAGAATTTTGCTTATTTTTTTATGGTTATTTATTCTGAGACAGGTGGGGGACGGGGCAGAGAAGGAGAGAGAGAATTGCAAGCAGGCTCTGGGCTGTCAGCAGGGAGCCCGACGTGGGGCTTGATCTTGGGAACTGTTAGGTCATGACCTGAGCTGAAATCAAGAGTCAGAAGCTCCTGTGACTGTGCCACCCAGGTGCCCTGACATTTTGCTTATTTTAACTTGATCTTTCAATCTCACAAATTTTGTGCCTGTGCTTGCTTCGATCTGAGATTATCCACTTCTTTCTGTCTCTATTAGTTAAGGCATCAGCTCGGAATAAGGTTTATAGAATATGGTTTGCTGTGCTGAGCCTTATTTCTTCATATATAAACTTCGGGGGTCACAATGATTTCTTTGCCTACCCTCACAGTTGAACCATATTTTTTAAAAAATGATGCACAATAGGTATGATAGTAACAATTTTTACCCTTAAACCATGGGCACTAACAATCAGAAAGTACACTGGCTTTGAACTGGAGCAGAGTCCAGGAGAGTCCTTACTATGCAGGGCATTAATCCTGTAGTTACCAAATATCATAGACTTGGGAGAGGATTTCCACGGAAGAAGCTAAAGCAGCCACGGTGGGTGGGGTGGCAGTAGTGGGAAGGGGCTCAAGGAAGTAGCTTTTTACCAATCAGATAAGCATGTATTTCAGTATTTTAACCACTGTTTCAGTCATACTTGCACATGCCAGTCTTATGTCAACTCTACTAAAATGCTCTCCAAATTTGGGGCGCCTGGGTGGCTCAGTCAGTTGAGCATCTGACTTTGGCTCAGGTCATGAACTCATGGTTCACAGGCTCGCTGCTGTCAGTGTGGAGGCTGCTTCTGATCCTCTGTCCCCCTCTCTTTACCCTCCCCTGCTCACGTGCTCTCGCTCACTCTCAAAAATAAGTAAACATTTAAAAAATAATAATAAAATAATAAAATAAAAATGCTCTCCAAATTTTAGAGCACTATATTATGTCACAGTATGTATGATGCTTGGATCTTGATCTTGCTGAAAAATGACAATTGAAGGTATTCACATCACGTGTCAACTACTACGTGGCTTACAGCAACTTCTAAGCTTCCATTTACTACAAGATGCATTCTGAGTTCAGAGATGTTAAAACGTAAAAAAAAATGCACATCTTGGAATAAATGAAATACTGAATAAATTATTATTTTATTAGCATACTGTATAATATGAAATGTAACTATCCATAATTGTCAATCTTGGATCATTAAGAATAAGAGTTATGCTACATGATTTTTGATTACTACTGTGATACACACTTGGTACATTTTATCTGAATTGCTTAATTTTCTTTTATTGAGTGCCTACTATTGCTGGGCATTATTCTGAGAGCTGAGACCCTAGCAGTGAACCAATAGAGTTCTGAACTTCAGCAGCATACAGTGATAAGCACTAAGAACAAGTAGTAAGTCCTGGGTTCGATGAGAATATATAAGAAGGGAATTATTTTTTGGTAAAGGCTAATCAGGTACACTGTTTTTATATTGTGCTTTGAAAAGCCGTAGAGGCTTTTCAAATGCATCTCAGTGGCTGCTATGGGAAGTCGCCAAGAGATCAGACCCACTTCCTAAACCAGAGCAGATGTACTCTTAGCTGTTTTACACACTATATTGAATTTTGGGTAATATTTCATTTGAAGAAAGAAGTTTTCTGCTAAAGTATAAAGTTTGAAAACCATTGATCTGGTGGACAAAGCACTAATCTCAGCATGAAAATGTTTAAATTAAATTTCCAACTCTGCTGCCCATTTATAATTTGACTTCAAATAACCAAGCCACGTCTAAACACATGACTGACAAACAAATGATTCCAAATGATTCTGATCGTAGCTTTCAGTTAAACTGTGAAGAAAGCTATGCAAATTATTCTATTTGGGTTGCTGTGCATGGAACCGCCTTCATCCCATGCTGTGATTGTAAGAATTCTGAAACTATCCTGTATCCATTATGTGTAGGGATATCCATGTTTTTCTCTCCTTTGGGGAGCATATTAAAAAAAAATCACCATAATAATAATGATTACAATATGTGCTGAGAGTTGTGACATGCCCTTCACATTACATTAATTTTCATTTAATCTTTATAAAACTCTTGAGTGATGCTCCCCATTTTCAAAGTGAAAAAAGGAGGTTCAGAGAATTAAGTAGTTTGCCCACGGTGACAATGGTGAAACTATAATTTAAAGTCAGTGGTCTGTCTTTTCTAACCCTATTCTCACTACACTATGTCATGTTACTTTTCTACATCAATTTTCTATACCCTAGATATGGTTACATTACAGAGATGGGGGATGAGAAGCAGTGTGTACTTCTTTGAGCTGGGGAAAGGCACAGATGTAATAAAATAAACCTGCTTGAAAATAAATGAGCATTTGTTTTAAAAGCTCATACAACACACAGGCTTCAACATATTTGAAAAAAAAAAGATGCTTGCATATTTCACTAGTTGTGGAACACTACTCTTAAAATGTTCAGGTGTATATACTCAAAATAATAGCTATCTATCATGAACAGATAGACAGCATGTGTAACTCAGAATAAGGGGGCTGACACGCAGGCAGATCAACCTTCCTGGCTAAGAACCAGGAGTTACGCTTGTTACATAGAACTCTCAAGAGTACCATGCAATCAGAGGTCACAATCGAGGCAACAGAAGCAATGTCACCATATCAGAGAATGGGCCAATTCAGATCTGCTCCTTGACAGTCACTGAGGTCAAGGCTTGCGGCAAATAATTGTATTAAACAAGAATATTCCCTGCACACTTTTAGAATTGTCATCTGAACAAACAAGCCCAGGTCATCTGTAGGTTAAATCTGAGTTCTTTTTCCTGGTACTTAGAGCTTACTTTCTAGTTTTAATCCCTTACAGTTTTTATATTTACCACTGCAATTTTCTTTAGATCAAGTGAATGCTTAATAATTTTTTGTTTTCTGACCTTAACAACAACAAACCTTCATTTAAATGCATGAATTTTTCATTTAATTCTATTTTATTATTTGCTCTAAACTGTAATTTTAAAATTTTGACCATAGTGATAATAAATTTAAATTCCATACTGTTAATGCATAAAGTGCTTTATACTTAAATAACAAGGAAAATAGTCTCATATTCAAATTAAATAATCTCAAATTTTGTCAGGTAATTACCATTTATGTATCATTGCATATACCTTATATAAAAGCAAGTCAATTCAGAATAGTAATTTTGGATACAAGTTGCAAAACTTACAAAAGTAATTAATATATAACAAAAGGTATAGTTATAAATAAGTAGCTAAAACATGCATTTAAATCAAATATGGAAAATAAAATATATGGGAAAGAGTTGCATTCAGGTATTTATATGAGATACATAATGTACAATATTAGTTCACATTTTCCTTACAGCAATTTGGAGTTTATGAATTATTACCACCACATTTTAAGAAATTTCAAATCACACTTGCAAATTTATTTTATTTTTCATTTTAGTCCATGTATTTAACTTAATGTTTAAAATATCTTTAGTTGTGCTACCATTTTAGTTATTGCTTAATTTAAATAAAAATCCTTGGGAGATTACTTTTACTATAAGTTTTACTTCTCTACATATTTTCCACAAATCACGCTGAAAAATCATACATTCCTGGGCTCTCTTTTGTTCATATAAATTCCAAGAAACAAGAAAAGCAAGGGCTTGATGCTTGAATTTATTTTACATTAATTTATATTTCACCCCTGAAAATTCTTATAGTTAGTATTTAAATTACACACACCCACACAATGTGTACATACATACACACAACTGCATGACATGGTTCAATAAAACATACAATAATCCAAATTATAAAACTGAAAGATTAAAATTGGTAATAGTTCGACATTCAACTGAGTAAGAGTCAAATTCTGTTTTTTCATGGCTGTATAATTAGTATATTAACAATAGAAAAGCATGCTTCTTAAGAATAATATGGCACATCATATTCTAAACACGGTCTAAGATAATAGTTTTCTTACTATTTAATCAGCCCTATAGCACTAGTTACTTAATTTGTAATGATTCTTTAGAATGTGTGAGATCAAAACTGACAATTTAAATTGTCTGATAAATTGCGTGATCCCTGTGAAAAGTGTAAATCTCAGCTTAAATGGCTCAGACTAAGTGTCAATTTCAGAGGCTTTTCCCAATATTTACTTTCTAAAAATCATATTTTGAAGTTTAGTTCTAATATATTCTTAATTCATAAGTTTATTAACTATACAAGGGGGAAAAGTATCAAATGTATGTTAAACATTAAAACTGTTATTATAAGGAAACACTTCTTGACCTCATTAAAATAATTAACATTTCATAACATTATATTTCACATCCAAGTTATGGAAAAGCAAAAAAAAAATTATCAAAACAAACTATAGTCAATTACATTTTCAGATCAGCAAAATGCACTTGTAAGAGTCTTCCTTCCCCTAATCCAATTGCCAAAGGCATTTTAGCAGCTAAAATAGGTGAGTAGAAACATTCCTGCCATACTTTCTGAAATGTACTTAGTTTTTTGTTGTTATTCTTTTATGATTTTCTTCTTTCTGTAGTTTTAAACTCTAATGAAAACAGAAGATTACATTCATCCACACACACACCCATACATATATACACATCTAATTGGAGTTAATTTGTAACATCACCATTCTCAAACTATTCCAGTGAGTTATTGAAATATTATTATTTGTATTTTATTTACTTAATTATTCATTTTATAATCTGAATACCTTAAAGGAATAGAAATTAGAAATTATACTATAATATTTTAGAGACAGCTGGTGATTTTCCGTCATATTGGGCAATAAAATCAATGATTTTGATAGTTTTAAATGTGATGAACAAATAGAAGGTAATATATTTAATTTTGATTCTTTCATATTTAATATAAATAATTCCACTTTAAAAGGAATAATTTTAGTCAAACTGTCTTCTATTTCTTTAGTTCTATGGCATTTGACTTGTTTCTAAAATTATCTGAGTTTCGCACTCTAAGACCTGGGTCACAACCTTATTTAGGGACAGGAAATAGTTATCAGGTCACTGAGTGGTCAAATGAAAAAGGATTTGAAATGCTTCAGCACTTAGAACTCTATTCATTGAAATGATTGACTCCCATGTTGTTAAAAGGTTGAAGTTTCTTTACTGGAATTAGTCAGCTTATGCCTATATGATTACAGCAATTTTAAGAAAAATCTACAGAGTATAAACAGAAAGATTATGAGTATAAGAGTGCACATGAACAGCCTTATACATCTGCAAAAAAGGAACAGTCTTTAGGATATGCATAATATGCATAGATATTTTACTTAACATCTAAGTCTAGGGATAATATAAGTCTCTGGGCAGTAGGGTGCTATATAACTGGGGGTAAAAGCAAAGGGAACATAAACATTATTCCTCTATGTTACATATCTTTTGAAGTACACTTAAAACTTGCCATATAAGTTTGCAGCAGATTTTACTATCACGCAGGATAAAATTGTGTAGTTATTCTGGTATAATAATGATTAAGTGAAGCCTGTGATAGGTCTTCTGTTTTTATATTCACCTGATATTATTTCAAGTGAATACAGTCTACCTCTGATGATGGAAATAGGCAAAATAAGAGGAAGTTGGTGCAAAATGAGTAAATACTGGATCTGAGTCATTTAGCACTAGATCAGTTTCCCTGAAGTCCATGATCATTATTGGAAATCAAAGTTATCATTTTGCACAGCTTCCAAGGCATGTAGTATTAGGGATTTTAGGAGAGAAGAGGAGTTTGTGGCTGGAAAAAATATATTTTAAAAATGGATGAAAAGTGGTAGAAGAGAATTAAGCCACAGTATCACTTGAAAAACTCACTTTCCCAGTGTTTGGGTGCCCAAGAATAGGACATTATGAAAATTGCACCAAATAAAGGTATTCCATATTTATATAACTTTTATATATGATCACTAAAGTGATCACTAAAGTCGATGTTTTCTTCCACAAATGTTAAAGGAAGCAATCCTATCACTGACAGACAGAAAGTTGGAAAATTAGGCACAGATTTTATTTTTAAGTTTTATTTTATAATAAGAAACTGGGCTATTAAAACTATGTAACCAAAGCTGGAGTGCGTGCACTGGAAGGCCCCTGCAGTCTTTTACAACTTTTCAGAGGCCTCGGTTGTGAACTGGGTTTGCACTCTGCCAGCAGAGCAGCTCTGACCCATGGAGAGCACTCCTTCAGATCAACACTGCCTCAGGCCTTTCTGCTTTCTCCAAGAAGTCTTACATTTCAGGCATCAAGTTGAATTTCTTCTGGAGATGATTAACCCAAACCCATGACAGATTTTTTCCAAGATATCCAACCCCTTATGTTTATTTTATCCTGGCTCTTTTTTGGATGTACTGGACACAAGTAACTTACTCATTTTACATGTTAAAGGGCTGGTGGAGAGCCATTAATTCCCTTAAAAAATGAGAAAATATTTCAGTCCGCCGGGCTCTATTGTGAGAACTCATGCTAAAGACATGATTTAAAATTTTAAGAAAGGTGTTTCTCCTCTACTATAGATTTTTAAAAAGCATTTCATCACATCCCAAGATAGGGATCTTAGACTTTTGGGGAAGTGCATTCTCGTGGTGTATTAAAAAACACAATGTTAGAAGGATCAGTTACTGTTTCCATAAGCCCCTTTGTAGGGGGTTTCAACTAACCTAAATCTTGGCACATACAATTTTAGCTAATAGTCAAATAAAAAAATATAAAAGCCTCTATTCTCCTTCTTATATACCAACCCCTGTCATTGTTTCTATTTCTACATTTTCTTATTATTATGGGTGAGATGAGTTATAGGAAAATAATTCAGGTGTTTTTACATACTTCTCAAAGGAAAACATTTTAAACTCAGAGATGATTGGACCACTTATTTTGGAGATGACTATTAGTATTTTTTAAACAAGAACATTTTTCCTCTTCGAAGAAACGGTGCAGACGGGTAAGATTTTTATAGATATTTTGGAGAACACATTCAAGTCTCTTAGATCTAAGGCTCCAAATACATGGCATTTTTACTATGAACATTCAAGTTACATATTTTAAATATTGAAATATTCAAATGTATAAATTAACACATACATACAGCAAGAGAAAAAGCTTACATAATTAATATACTTAAACATTTATGCTCCTAAAATTAACAGAAATATATCAAAGAAAAAAACACATAAAGTTAGATTTAAGGGATATAGTATCTGTTAAGACAAGCCAATTTAAGGAAGTATGTATAGATTCCAATTTAACATTGCATGCCAAAAATAAGAACTCTGTTTATCAGATGGAAGTTTGTATGTATGCACATGTACAGATACATGATAATGGAAGCAAGCGCAACATGAAATTGGAAAGCAACTTCAAGGTATACACCAGCACAAACAAATAATTCCATTTAAACACAAGCATGTCATTTACAAGTGGCAATTCTGAGTGACCAGCAACTTTGACCCTGATATAAACTTTGAGCTCAGCATTTGGGTGATGATTATATGATGGTTCCATGGTAAATAGGTTTTAATTTCTTAAAATTAAGACTAAATATTACTTATGATAGTAACTCACTTAATTAATTTGTAAATAGTACTTGATATAATCTTTTCTCTTTAAATAGGGAAATCTCACAGATGCAAAAAAAAACACAGGATATATTTTGGAAAGCTTCAAGGGATAATTTTATTTCTATATAATATTGATAATACCTCAAAACTATTAAAAATTATAAATCTTAGAATCACAAGAATTATAGAAAATCAATTCACTGCCCTTGTTCAGCAATTCTGAAAGTGTTAGTTTCTTCTACTCTTGAATAAAATTGCAAAATAAATTTTATCTTTACAAAACATATATCAATATCTGAATCAAAATATTTTATCTCTAAGTGGGGGATAAAAACTAAGTTAATTTTTGTAATTAGATTTATTACTGGAATGTTTAAAGATATCAGTTTTCTTCTTTAATTCATGCTTCAATGGGCTACCTAAGTTCAAGACCTTATACAGAGTGAAGAAAAGAAATGACAAGAGATTGCATATACATTGGGGGTGGGAGGTTAATGCCAGAAGTGTGACTGATTGATTGACTGACATCACTTTTAAAAGTCTGGATTAAGGCTGCCTGTCAAATTTGTCCAGCTAAAATTCAGAATAGAATGAATCACTGACCACAATCAGTATCTTGTCTATTCATTCAAGTATATGCATTTACCTTCATCTGGAAAATCCCTTTCCATGTAAAAATGATCAGCAAAACAGAATAATAAATTTCCCCTACACACATACATCATATCTTAAAGTATAATGTTTCAAAATGTATCCAGTTACTATAATCGAATTCTAAATTGTACAAGTTTCATTGAAAATGGCTACCGTTCCTGATAATAGCAATGGTGAAAATGTATTGAGCTTGCTATGCATTAGGTACTATTCCCAGCATTTCATATGTACTGATCAATTTACTTGACCCTGAGACCTGTGCATTATTTCACATCATTATGCCAATTTCATCAATGTGGAAAGACATACAGAAAGGTTAGTGTATGACAAAGTCATACCTCTAGCAAGGGGTGGAGTTGGGATTTAAACCTAGGCAGTCAGCTCCATACATTACTCTCTTACCCATTGGGTTGAGTATCATTTTATAATTAAAGTAATGATTTTGAAAAATCTTGGAGAAGGTAGTGAAGCTTTGGGGGAAACACATGGGGTCTCCCGAGTCTATTAAACTACTCTAAAATCTCAATGGAAAATAGAAAATACTTAGTTTTCTAGAAACACAAAAACATACCTTGACTTCAATATATATTACTCATCTCTATCCTTCCAAAAAATGTTTAAAAAACTAGGAAGCTTTAAAACGAAGGGATACTGTTCATAATGATGAAATTATTCAAGATCCAAACCCTCACAGCTGGTGAGGCTTAAGTAGGAAATGATTAAATGAATTCCAAAGTTTGCTAAATAGACCCAAAGGGTGGCTGAGACAGTGGGACCTAAAGCTTGAATGTGAACACTGAATGAGTTGTAAGTTTAAGTTGGGAACAGGCCAATATCTGACTTTGAGTAATACCAATTGGCAGGAAGAGTGTTTCTGAGAATCAAAGATATTTTTTTAAAGTCAGAACTGTTTATTAATTCAACAAATACTTATTGAGTGCCTAGTATAGATGAATCTAATACTGTTAGGTTAGGCTTTGGGGATCGGAGGAAACAGAAATATGACTAAGACTGGATCCATGACCTTGGAAAGATTTATAGTCAGGGGAGGAAATAGATAAAAACATATAGTTATAGGACAATATTAAAGAAAGATAGGCAAAGGCCTATGGGAGGTGGTATTAGGAATGATGTACAGATGAAATGACATTTATCTGAGTCATGAAGGATAAGCAAAAGTCTGAAACTAGAAAGGTAAGAATAAGCATTAGAGATATATCATATAGATATAGTATACAAAGTTCAATATGGTTAGAGGATATTTCAGGGAGTGGGGAGATGCTACAAGGTAGTAATGGAAAGGTAGGCTGGGAAATGTATGTAAAGCTCACTGTATGCTTAAGACTTCGGAATTCATTCTAGAGGAAACAGAAAGGCATTACAAGATTTTAAAATGGGTTATGCTATATGCAGAATTATAGTTTAGAAAGACATTGCAGTGCAAACATAGATGACAGCATTTACAACACTGAACAAAGTGCAGATACTACAAAGCAGGCTATTACAGTATTTCAAAGTAAGAGACGTTGCAGGCATTGGCTGATGTGAGGTGGTGCTTATATTCAGTGAGTAAGGAGGAGAACAGAATTAAGATTGATCTTGAGTTTTCTAGGTTGAGTGAATACCTAATGGTACTACTAACAGATGGAAAGAAAGTATCAAACAGGTAGAGAGAGTGGAAGAAATACACTTCATGTTAAACCTACTGGGTTTGAAGTGCCTAGACAAATCAAAAGGGGAAGGATGGAGATAGACATTTAGTTATCTTTGCCTCTAAACATACAGTATGTGAGAGGATTAGGCATTATATCTTGATATTTTCATGATGCCAGTGGAATAGGTATGATTTGTACTTCCACGATGTTTGCTTTTGCATATGTATATCGAAGTACAATATCTGACCAAGTAAACATTGGCTATATGAGTAAATAAATATGTGGATTGAATATACTAAGATCAGAGACAAAATTCCATGGGATATTGATATTTAAGACACAGAAAGAGGCACAGAAGACAACTAAAAAAGAGTGGCCAATAAACAGGAGATTCAGGAGAGCGGGATGAACATAAAAAGGGAGAAGAGAAATTCTAGGTAGAGAAATTCCTGAAGAAAGGGAAAGGAGAATGAGGGCAGAAAAGAGATTCCTGAATTTAGCAATTAAGAGGTAAACGCTGATTACTGTAATGAATACAGTTTGAAGAGAATGATGCTGATGTGACCAGAGTATACAGTCTGCATAACTTTACAAATGTATTGTACATGACATGCTCAGTTTCACCTTATTAGTTTGTCTCTCAGTAGGCTGAGCCTCTGAAGCAGGAACTGATTTTTACTTGTGCCTCCAGTCTCAGGTACAATGAAAGAAAACAGAAACTCAAAGACGCTTACTGAAGAAATAAAAAATGCAGAATGATTAGAAGGTGGGGAACAAAGGCCCAGATTAGACTGCCTAAGGAGGTTGCTAAGAAAAAGAGAGAGAGAGAGAGAGAGAGAGAGAGAGAGAGAGAGAGAGAGAGAGACGTAGCTTGAAGGGTAACAGCTTGAAAAGGAGCATCACATGTTCAATGGCAGACCTGTAGCTTCCTCATAGGTGGATTTTAGGAAGGCCAAGAAACAAAAGACAGGAGATAACTAAACATGCAGAGTATCATGGCATCAGGCAGAATAACATCCAAAGCAAGGGGGAAAATTTTAGCTTTGGGAAGGAAGTGGGAAACCATTTATTAAGAAAGAGCATGTTGCAGTGATCTTTGTAACTGCTACTGGAAATAAAAATAACGACTGCTGCCACATACTGAGCACTATGCTCAGCAGTGACTTCATTCCCCATAACTATTCTATTGGATAGGTATTATTGTTCTCATTCAATGGGTGAGAGCAAGTGAAATATATTCATACCCTGTGGCCACGATTTCTTTGCTTTTTCCCCTTATCCCTCCATGTCTACTGTGTTTCCCCTGGTCTAAGCCACCATCTCCACGCTAGACTACTGCAGTGACCTTCAATCTGGTCTTATGTTCACTCTTATTTCCTTTCTAACTGTTCTCTACAACACATGTTCCACAACCGCAAATTGAAGAACAAATCTGACCATTTCATCTTTTGCTTACACTGACTGTTGTTCTTGTAATACCGAAGGTCAATTCTTCAACATGGACCAAAAGTAATGGACTAAAATTGCTCTGTTCCCTGCCAACTTCATCTCTGGCCATACCAGCCTTCTTTCAATTCGTTGAATGGTGTAGGCTATCCTTGTCTTCAAAGTCTTTCAACAGGCCCACACACTTGTTATATACAACTTCCCCCTTTGCCTAGTTGCTGCTTCTTGAACTTCAAATTCAGTGTCACTTCTTCCCTTATCTGATTGGGCTAGATTCATAATGAACTCCCTTTACTTTTCCTCCATAGAATTTTATTCATTTGTGTCATTATATACTTACATGAGTTTTTATAAATACTCCCAGCTCCCACTTCAACCAGATAGTGAACTCTATTACCCATGATCTGTGTTTATTTCATTCACCACCCTATCTTCATCTTCTTGCACAATGCCAAGCTCATGGTGGATAGTCAATAAAGATGTGTTGGTAGATTAAATAGGGAATGTAAGGAATTAAGTCTTAGTTCCCACATTTAAAGGCTAGATCATTCTAATATCTTCTAAACATTTTTATTCAATTTACTTATTGACTTATGTGGTATATATTATTTGATCCAACTAATTAATGAGAAAATTTAGTATAGAAAGGTTAATTCACCAAAGTTACATAGGTTTGGGCTGGGATCCAAATTCAGTTCTATATAATTCCTAGTGTATGTGTTTCTGTTGGGGTGGAGAAAGCAAAAATAGAATCAGATGAATTTAAGACTCATTAAAGAAAAAACTAGGCAAATGATTTGATGCAGAGTTATGAAAAACAATGCAAAAATGTTGTTACCCATCTATAAATATGTAAAATTCACCAGAAATTACTATCATTATTAGATCTCCTGGTCTAAGTTCATTGGGATTTACCTACATATCCATCCTTCTTTGTTCTTTATAACTTCTTGTATCGCCAAGATCTCATCTGGAATCTTTTTCCTTTTGTCTCAAGAATACCAGTTAGTATTTATCTTAGATTTGGTCTATTGATGAAGAATTCTGCTTTGCTTGTTATAAAATTCTTGTTTTACCTTAATATGTTTTCATTTATTATCTGTTCATTAAAACCCAGACCCTTTAATGGATGATTTAAAAAATATCTCATGTAATCACTTAAAAAAAGCATCAAGGTTATAGATGGCATGTCTTTATGAATGGAAAATGGTTATCCTCAGCTCTGCCCCTCCCTATCCCCAATTTATACTCTTAAAGGCAACCATATTCATCCATTAGTCATTTCTTCTACTACTGGTCTGAATATATCTTGATGTCCTATTTTTATATATCTATATTACCTATTGACTTCACAGTATAAAGATTTAGCCCTTTTACAACATCTCTACCATACACATATATACTTCTTCTTCCAAGTTCCTAAAAAAGACCATAATTTTTGGTTACACCATGACTCAGTGTTTATCTTTTTATGACATGTAAGTATTGTTTACCACTCAGCCATATAAGGTACTGAAAAAGAAGGGTTAATAGCTTGTTCTATGGTTTTCCTCCAGCTGCAGGAAGGTATGAGGATTTGATCCTCGGGTCAAAAAACTGTTAGAATTTAATCTATACCACATGTAAGATCAATGAGAATTCAGCTGTATCAGACTAAGTGCTTTTACCTCATTGTTGAGATTGAATCTTAAGCAATAAGCAAGCAGGATGAATGAAATGCAACTGAACCAGAGAATGGGAGCTAGATATATACCCCTAAGTAGACTGGGTTACTAGTTGAGAAGACTACATGACTAAATGATTATAAAAAGCTCCTGGGATCCCCAGAGCTGATGGCTTCCTTTAACTGAAGTTGTCCACACACTTACAGCCTCATCTCTCACGCCCCCGTGTTTCCTAAGTGAAGAAGGACTGGAACACACCAGATGCTCTGCCCAGGTATCACAATGTCCTCTCTATACTAAGCATGCTTTGTGGTTTGCTCTCCTTTGTCCTTCCTTAAAGCTGAGTAAATTTAGTGTTGTATGCTTCCTATTGTGTTTCATCAATTTAAGTGTTCATTTGAACTCAAAATACACAGCTGCTCTGAGAAAAACCAGCACAGCAGTTGCAGATAACATTTCATGCCTTGTACAACTTTTTTATTTTCTCACATTTAGTTATCTCATTTTTTACATTAGGCTAGCTTTCTATGTATGTTAGTTCATTAGTTTCCAAATTCTCTAGTAAAAGGCTTCATCTACTATATGTTCATGTGTTAGTATTTTATACACATATCCACAGGTCACCCCAAAACTCTTTTCTTACAGAATATACCTCCTTTATGTTTGAGCACATACAACAGTCAGGAATATTTTTTTTTCTCCTCAGAGAAATTGCTCATGATGTTTTCTGTCATTGTGAAGTATTTAATCTCTAAGCCCATGCAACCTTGGATCTCTCCTCACCATCACCATAAATATTCCTTTGTCTCTTTCCTTGCGAGATCTCATGTATGCCTTTTCCATGGTTGACTTCTTTATTTTTGAGTAGTTCCTCCAGTACTTGCTGAGCAAGTTGCAAGGGAGATAACCTAAGATTTGGCATGTTTTACAGTTTTAAATTTTATTAATAGTTTCTATGTTTACAGAATTCTAGGTTGGAAATAACTTTTTCCAAGAATGTTGAATTATCTTCTGGATTCTGGGATTAATGCTGGGAATCCAATGCTTTTAGATAACTGATGCATTGCATGTGACCTGTTTTTCTTTCTTGAGGACTTTCAGGCTCTTACATTTGTCCCTAGATTTATGACATTTTTTGAAGATATGCCATAAAGATGGGTTTATTTACATTCATTTTCCTGACATTCAATGGGTTCTCTTGATCTAGAAACTGGTATCTTTTAATTTGGGGGTTTTTTGGAATGCTTTTTTTTCTGATCATTTATTTCAATCTATTTGTTATTGAATTTTCTCTCTTTTTGGATCTCCTATTATTTATCAAGGGTTGGACCTCCTGGAATAAGTCTCTTTTCTATGTTTCCTCTCATATTTCGTATCACTTTGTAATTTTGTTCCAATTTCTGGGAAATTTCTTTAACACTATCTTCTAACACTATCTTCTAATCTTTTGCCAAGTTTTCATTTCTGATACCAAGTTTTTGTTTTCAGAATGGTATTTTTGGTTTTCTGACCTCTCTTTCTTATTATAGCATCTCATTCTTATTTCATGGATGCAATTTTATATCAATGACAATATTCATTGTATATTTGAAGAATCTTTTCACCTGGTAGTGTCTGTTCACCTGGTACAGTGTTTATTTAAATTGATTATTACTTTTGTTAGTTTTTTTTTTCTCTATATTTCATGTTTAAATTTGCTTCAGATCCTCCTTTGTGTGCTTATATTTTAGAGCAGGGGGTCTGTAAGGTTGATAGGAAACTCTGCACCAGTGAATGAGGCCTTTTCTGAGAGCTTCACCTTAAGACGACTTACCAGAGTCCTGTATTGGAAATACCTGATGTCAATATTTAAATGTTTCCTCTTGGACTGATAAGAATATCCAGAAACACTCTTATCATCTCTTTCCTGGAGGCTAAAGGCATGGTGCTATGGAATTAATGCTTATGTTTCCCCAACATTCCTGTGTTGAAATCTTAACTCTCAATGTGATGGCATTTGGAATTAGGGTTAGATTAGGTAATGAGGATGGGGCCCTCATGATGGAATTAGTGGCCCTGTAAGAAGAGGAATGGAGAGATCTCTTCTCTCCACATGCATGAACCAAGGGGAAGCCATGTGCATAGATAGTAAGAAAGTGGCCATGCATAAGCCAGAAAGAGAGCTCTCACTAGGAACTATGTTAGCTGGTATTTTGATTTTGACCTTCCCAGCCTCTGGAACTGTGAAAAATAAATGTCTGGGTTTTAAGCCACCTAGTCTATGGTATTTTGTTATGCCCATCTGGACCAAAAAACATGATTATCAGAATTCTGGGAGCTGAACAGGGGAAGGGGTTGGGAATTTAGCATTTAACATATACCTACATCTACTCTTCTTAGTTTTAGTGAGGTGTCAAGCAAGGATTTCCTAAGTCACAGATTCTGTTTTATCCTATTAAAAAAAATTAAGTTCAAAAATTTTGCACAGGTAATCCAGATCTCTTCACATTACTTCCACTGGGCCTAATACCATCATCCTGAAATTCTGAGTTTGAAATAGTTCTCATATTTCATTGCTAGTTTAAGCTTTTGCTTTCTCACTGTTAGTCACATATGTATGTTTTCTGGTCTATAAAATTATATTACTGTTGCCCATTTCCTATATTTGTTAGTATGTGTCTTAAAAAATATCTTCCCTGAAGTTTTAGTGAGGGTTTCCAGATCAATCATCTTTAGCTAGGAAGTCTTAGATTGACATTTAATTTTTAAAATATCATGAGAAGTAAATACTGGTGTTCTCAGTTACAGATGAGAAAACAAAGGCATGAGTCCACAGCTAGTGTATCTACATGAGATTCAAACCTGACTTCTCAGTGCAAAACAGTTGTTACTTTGTTATCTTATGTAGCCTTCTTTAGATAGAAGACTAATGCTCTCTATGATGAACTTTCTAAGGTATTGTAATAATTCTCTGAAACCTTGACAGGATTATTGGCTATCTCAAAGGACAGAAATTTTCCTATATAGCAATAGGTGGGCATCTAATACAGATGGGCAGAGAGATTTTGTTTTCAAGGAGCAAGGGACAACAAAGATAAGGAGAAAAAAAAAAAAGGTTGCCATGGACTTCTTATCTCAGAACCCACTATCTTTCCCCATTTTCTTTGTGAAGGTTAGCTCAGGAATCCAGGTGTTCTCCTCCTTATTCCTCGTGACTGTACAGAGAAGCAGCAGATGGGGAACTGGATGGCATGAGTGCCTTGTTTTTCATTTTTGAAGATGAAAGTTTTGCTGGGTATAGACTTTCATACTGGAACTTATTTTCTTTTAGTACTTTGAAGATATCATTACATTGTGCATTAGTCAGCTTGGGCTGCCATAACAAAATACCACAGACTGGATGCTTTAAGGACAGAAATTTATTTTCTTATAGTTCTGGAGGCTACAGGTCTAAGATGGAAGTGCTAAAAGTTTAGTTCCTCAGACGCCTCTTTCCTTGGCTTATGGATGGCCACCTTCTCACTGTGTCCTCACATGGTCTTTTCTCTGTGAGCATATACTCCTGATGTCTCTTTCTTTTTGGATAAGTATACCAGTCCTCTTAGATTAGAGACCCACTCACCCGACCTCATTTAACCTTAATTATCTCCTTAAAAGCTTTATCTCCAAATATAATGAGAGGGTTAGGTCTTTCAACCTGTGAATTTGGGGGTGGCATAATATATAACTGTCTTCTGGTTAACTGTCTTCAATAATATATAATTGTCTTCTGGATTTCATCATTTCTATTCAGAAGCCAGCTTCATTATTTATTATTACTGGTCCTTTGAAGATAACAAACTTTTTTTTCCTCTGGCTCTTTAAAAAAAAGTTCTCTCTTTTTTTCTTTTTTTTTTTCTCTCTCTCTTTTTTAGCAATTTTACTATGATATGCTGCAGTGTAGTTTTCTTTGAATGTATATGTTTTATGTTTTATGGTTCATGGAGTTTCTTAAATCTACAACTTGAAGTTTTCCTCACTTTTAGTAAATTCTCAACCATTAACTTTTCAAACATTACTTTTATGACACTCTCTCTCACCACTTCTTGGACTGTAATTACATGTGTGTGAGACATTTTTGCTGTATCTTGCATGTCTGATCTCTTTCCTGTATTTTTGATTCTCTTTCATTTCATGCTTCAATTTAGATTTTTTAAAAAATGTTTATTATTTTTGAGACAGAGAGAGACAGCAAGAGAGCACAAGATGGGTAGGGGCTGAGAGAGAGAGGGAGACACAGAATCTGAAGCAGGCTTCAGGCTCTGAGCTGTCAGTCAGCACAGAGCCTGATGCAGGGATTGAACCCACAAGCCATGAGATCATGACCTGAGCTGAAGTCGGATGCTCAAATGACTGAGCCACTCAGGCGCCCCTAGATATTTCTTTCAGACCTATTTTCCCATCTCTCCTCAGCTTTGATTAACCAGTAGTTAAATCTATCCATTGAGTTCTTAATTTCAGTTTTTTAAGTTATACTTTTCTTTTGGATATTTTTTTATAAGTTCAGTATCTGTTGAAATCCTCAATTTCTTCTATATCCCTAAAGTTATTATGTATATGTCTTTAAAAATCTCCATTATCTGAAATCTTGTTGGCTCTATGTGTATCCATTGTTTCTCCTGGTGTTCAATGTTGTCTCATCTCTTTCTATGCCTGTGTGTGTGTGTGTGTGTGTGCGCGCGCCAAACACTGCATAGGAAAAAATGCAGAGATAATTTGAAGTTTGGGATGTTATCTATTTCTGGAGATGTTTTATGGTTGTTTCTGGCAAAAGGCTACTAGAAAGTCTATTTGCAATGCACCTAGACTGGTGACATTATCAAATGCTTTGCTTAGCTTCTCACATCTTTGTATTTTCTTCTTGACTCATAATTCTTTGCTTACTTGTTAGTTCTCTAATGACTTCAATTACATTCTTAAAAATAACTTTTCCAGCTTTTAAAGTTGTTCTCTGCAGGAGGGTTGGTTTGAATTACATAGTCTTCTCTTACCAGAAGTAGAAGTCCTCTTGTATTTTTTAATGGAAAATAAACTAACATCTCATAGTCTACATAACATGGTTTATTTCAAAAAACCTTAAGAGCTCTGAAATCCTTTCCCATTTTTAAATCATATACACACCATATATACATATACACAAAAAATACATATAAAGTATATATGTATATGTAAATCATCTGTACATAAGGTATATATACACACTATAAAATATATAATAAATATTCTATTCTGGCTGAATTTGGGGGAAAGTAGAAAATACAAACTCTTTATAACTAATGTGGTTAAGGAAGAGTTTAATCAGCTGTTTTCTAACTTGGGATTACCATTTCCTGAATCCCCCTTATCCACAGATATTTTTTTTTAATTTTTTTAAATGTTTATTCATTTTTGAGACAGAGAGAGACAAAGCATGAGAGGGGGAGGGGCAGAGAGAAGGCAACACAGAATCCAAAGCAGGTTCCAGGCTCTGGGCTGTCAGCACAAAGCCCAAGGCAACCCTCAAACTCACGAACCACTAGATCGAGATCATGACCTGAGCTGAAGTCAGACGCTTAACCGACTAAGCCACCCAGGTGCCCCTCCACAGATAATTTTTTTAAAAATTTACAGTTTGCTTCATGCTCTACTGGACTGAATTCCTAATCAGATTTTTTTCTGTAGAAAGTTAAATTGATTCTGAACCTTATATTAAAAAATACCATGATACTGTTCAAAATATATTTAGGGAGTTTTAATTATGTCGCTTACACATATTTTTCTTTCTTATTCAAATATTATTGAGTGCCAACTATATATCTGGCTCTATTCTAAGTGCTGAGGATATAGCTAAATAAGATCTTCCCAACATGGTTCTCCCTTGGTAGAGCTTACATTCTATTAGTGGAAACACAACATTTAAGTTAAATTTTAACAATTCAGATTAAATAGGACAATAGCAGATAAATGTAATGAATGGAGCAGGTGTTGGGTGAGAGAGTTAGTAGGTAGAGAGGAAAAATTTACCAAGGTAGTGTTGTAAGAGAAAGCCCTCTCATGGGACTGGAGACACAAACTGAACAATGAGAGGGTCATTGTGCGAAGTGTGGAGGGCAGAGTTTCCAGGCAAAACAATAAAGTATAAAAGCCTCAAAGTAAAAAATTTCTTATCATATTTGAGGAACTGGAAAGCGTTCTGACATTTACAGTCAGGTGGGCCATGATATGAACGATAGCTTTTGTTCTAAGAGCAATGAGAGATCATGGGAAGATTTTAAATACTTAAGTCATATAAAATGCATCATATTAAATTCTATAAAGGAAGTTAAAATACAGCACCTGACCTTCAATATTCTTTAAAGTTGAGCTTCCCACTTACTTTCCAATTTCTATTGACTCTTTCCCCAGATCCTTTTCTATTAGTCAGGTTGAAAATAAAAACATTCATACAAAAGTTAGACAAGATTTTGCTAGTTGATTTTTAATTCTTTGTAGGTACAGGCAAACTTTTACTTTTCTAATATGAATGAAGTTTTGTTTCCTGTTTCAAAATGCTGTGGTAAGGATTTCATTATGTTATAGTAAAGCACATAGAACAGTGCCTGTACAAGTAGTGAGCAACAGGCAAGAGTAAAGAGACTATTATCATATCATATCATATCATATCATAATTATATATTATATTATATTATATTATATTATATTATATTATATTAATTATATCATATGGTAGATAAAAGTTTATTCTGGTTATTGTGGGAACACAGTAAGTGGTGTTGTAAGCTAGAATTGAAAATTTTTCTTAAGGGATTAATGCCTGAGGTGACAAGAATTAGCCAAGTGAAGAGATTTCCTTCAACGCATAGGACAGTGAGTCCAGTTCATCAAAGGAAACAGCATATTCAAAGATGTTATGCAAGCATCATGTAGCTCCATCTACACTTGAAGTTATTTAAGGGTATGGTCCTTTGTGTTTTTCTTCACTAAAAAAGTTTATGAAGCATCCATTATGCATTAGGTGTTATCCTAAAGGCTGTGAATACCAAGGAGATACATGTAGCTTAACATTTAGTAAGAAAATAGTAATTTGAAGTAGAGTCATTGTTGCAAACTGAGATACTGATGGACAGAGCACATTTTATGAATATTCAGATCCTTCTTTATTTTGACTAATATTGAGTCTTGCTCAGTAGAAATAAGATTGCAAACATCTCTTCTTTACAGCGTGATATCAGGTATTCTTCGGTTGCTTGCAATTATTCTCCCAGCTCTTAATACCTAATCACATTGGCATTAATAGCAAGTACTCTACACAACTACAGAAATACAAGACGTACTTTAAAACAATCTACATAATGTGACTCTGTGCCTTAAGCTGGTATTAAAAGGAAGAAAGCTAGAAGAGAAAATGCTTGTAATCATACAATAAAAAATACCACAAAGGAAGATGGTTTGGCTAGAAATGCTCTGAAGTAAAAATTATAGAAGTTGAAGGTCTTTTAATGTCTTCAATTCTCAAAAATTTAGTACAAAAATATTTGAACATCTATGATGTAAAAGGACATATGGTGTGTGTAAATCTTCAGTTTTATAAGAGGAGAAATAGAAAGCATGCTAGTGATGACAGCACCAGACTGGGAATTAAGAAAACCTGACATTAAAATCAAGTAAAATGTCCCAGGGAATGGAGGAACGAAGACAAAACTTGCCTCTCTGAGAAGGTTGTTGGGCCAGATCCAATTGTTTTCCTGGCTTGTCTAACTTCCTTCCTTGGCTAAAGCCAAAAGTCTGAATTTGGCATTGGTTTAGAAGTAGCAAATTTTAAAATTTGAGCAGATTAGGGCAAGAATGTCACTTAATTTGTGAATAAATAATAATAAGAAAAAATGAAGCAAAAGTAGAGTGTTTACTTTTGGGCTGTGTGGAGATGTTATCATCTATCTGAAAATTAAAATAGGTGATTAAAAATATGGTCACTTTTAGAGTCTAACAGATACGGTCCCTAATAATGTTAGATAATCATGATAATATTAATAATAATATTAGATGAGGTAGGAGTTAATTACATGGCACAAATTAGACATTTATCACCATGTTGGTACTAAACTGTTTCTTAATTTATATTAATGCAAGCTATGAGAAAGAACAAAATTGGCTATTAGTTTCCCAGAGTTTTGCCTAACTTAATCATTAGTCTTTATTTTTTTTCTTAAATATTTTGATTCTAAGGTTGTATATACATTTCAGCATTATCCAAGAACCTTTGCTCTTCATGTCTGCATTTTGTTTGATTTTTGCTAGCATTGTTTTAATAAAGAAATTATCTCCATTTCTGCTCACTTACTCTCTGTATGATCTTGGGCAAATCACCTATCAAACTCTCAAAACCAGTTCCCTCATCCGTAAAATGTTGCCAGTTATAATACATTCTTCAGAGTTTTTGAAGATTGAATCAGAGAATTTAAGTAAAACTCTTGGCACAGTACCTACCTCGCAAGAAATACAATAAATACTACCAATTGCAAGCAAGAGGAAAAAAGAATAAAGCTGTACTTTTAAAATGACTATTGCAAATGGTTACAAGTTTTGAGGACTTAACTATATATGTATACTGTGTATTTCAAGCATTTTACAAGGAGGATCTCATGTAATCCCCAACAACTAGGTACTATTAGTATCCAATTTTACATGTGAAAAATAATTCTAAACAGGGAAGTTAAATAATGTCCTCAAGGCCACACAGTCAATAAATGGTGGAATCAAGATTCAGTTCCATTCAGGCAGTTAGTGTTAGACTAACTCTGGAATCTAGACTTACATTTATTAAGCTAGGCTTCTTTTTATACCAGTGATAGCTATGGAAGAGTGATGTCAGGATGCTACACTGAGCATTTTACCATAAAAAAGGAAACTTGGTAGGAGATCTCTGAGGTAACAATCAAGAAAGTGTTTCAAAGTCTAAGGCAAGATCAGATGTTGAAGCCTAAGTAAGGATTATGGGTGACCTAGGGTAAAGGAAAACAGTAATCCAACATTAAATAAATTATAAATAAATAAACAAGTCAATCAAGTAAACCAATGTTGAATCTGTAAAGTCTTCAGACTCTTAGCTTTGTCTCATAGGAATAACTGATTGATAACTAACATACTGCACATGTATGAGGTTACCCTGGGACCAGGTGTGGTCAAAAGTTCCTCAGCCTTCATAAGGTTACAGCTCTAAATCTGGCGGCTAGTCAAAAATTGTCAATATTTCATGTTATCGCAAAATAGAAGGATACTTTGTAAAACATGGTCTATTAAAAGGGAATAATTCTTTACCTTATATCACTTAATATTATTTGATATTTCATCAAATATTCCTCAAATTTAAGTGTATTTTTTGCCTAATAGAGGATATGTACCACCCTCTCTGTCCTATTAGTGACATTCAGAAAAAAGAAGCAATAATACCTAAATAATTTTAGTATAATTGATAAGAGAAATCATGGAAATACCCCACAGATAATATTGCAAAGTGGAGAAGAAAATATTTTTTAAACTTAACATTAAAAAAATCACACAGTGTTATTATAAATGGGAATTATAGGGAGAAATCATCAAATAATACTATCATCTAATCTCAACAAAACCAAGGGAATTATAAGACAGTGCTGCGATGCCATTGTGCTGAGAGAATGTTTCAGATAGAACATTCAATCTAAACCTACACTGAGATTTAATTCTGATCTCCCTCACTGTTGGGGGGTAAGATGCCCAACTATTAATTTAATTTGAAATTTTTAAGGGAAAAGTCCTTCCAATGCTCTAAAATGAGATTGTGATGATAGTTGTGTTATTGTGAATATATTGAAATTCATTGAATTGTACTCTTAAATCTGGTGCATTTTATATTATAGAAATTGTATCTCAAAAGGCCTGATTTTAAAATGCGCCCTCTACTGGGAAGCTGGGGTGAGTCAGGCTACTCAGGGGGAAACCGACTGGCCCTTATGGCAAGTTAGGAAATAATGTGAGTCCAGGAAGCATGTGATGCCAGAGAGACAGGTAAAGTCACCTTGGGATTCAACCTGGCCAGCAATGATCAAATTACCTTTGCCTCACTCTTTTCCTCTTAAAAGAAGGTAGAAATAAACATACTAGGTAAAAAAAGTTCTTCCATGTACAGCTGTTTTTGCCAAGCCTATTCCTTCAAAAACAAAAAAACAAAAAAAGAACACCAACGCTGAAACTAATTGTCAGTCACTAGATTATCTGGTACCCACATAATACATAATGACCATTCAGTGAAATTAATGAAATGACAAATATATTTGAGGTTGCAAAAAGAAAAAAAAAAAGTAAATTAAATGCATTTCATATGGATGAAAGTAAACAAAAACATATAACTTCATATCATGAAGCATAGGTAGAAATGTTCTATGTTCTATAGTCCACTTTATTTCTGTCAGTATTTGAACTATTCCTAGCATATTTTATATTAATACACAAATCTATAAATATACCATATATATATATACACATATATATATATATATATATGGTATATTTATACACACTATTCTAGCTGGTAGCATACCTTCACACTTCACAGAACAAGATAATGCGACCTATAGAACAGGCTGGGATAGATTTCTCTTTTGATTGTGAGATGTATGCTAATTTAAAGGGCAAAAATGCCCCAATTATCTTTCTCACTAGGCATTGCCTTTCTAAAGTAACAATGCTTCTATTTAACAGATAATAGCTGTGGTATTGTTATTGATTTTAGCAGAATTTCATCTCTTTCTTTCACAGTGAAATGGTGAAATTAAGACTGTAATAAGGAAATTAACTAATTAAAACCCAAGCCCTATTTTATATTGAAAACATATTTTAATTTTGTTAAAATACTAATTGATAAGTATTTTTTGAAATACTGGTTTTTGACACCTTCAATGGTCACGAATTTTTAAAAATGTTTTTCTAAGGAAAATTTCTAATATTAAAAAACAATTGAATGGTAGAGCAAGCCTACATATACCATCATCTACTGATCCAAAAAATTCAATAATTTGCTATACTTATTTTATCTATCTTCTTATGTATATATTTACTACTAAAGAAAATTCGAGACCCCATGTCTTCCACTGCTACATACTTAACAGGCATCTAAAGAAAAGTATACATTTGGGGTTTATCAAATTTTTCTTCTGTAAATAAAAATATCTATTTTCAATATGCTATAATAATACATAATTTTTTAATAATTACTTTTGAGAGAGGGAGTCAGACAGCACAAGTGGGGGAGGAGCAGAGAAAGAAGGAGACACAGAATTTGAAGCTGGCTCTAGGTTCCGAGCTGTCAGCACAGAGCCTGACGTGAGGCTTGAACTCACAAACCACAAGATCATGACCTGAGCTAAAAATGGACACAACCGACTGAACCACCCAGGTGCTCCAATAATGCATAAATTTTAAGACTTATTTAAAATGTATAGAAGAGTATTAAAAATTCTAAGTGGTTTACTTCCATTCAAATGTATTTTTCCTATTAGAAATTATAATCCAAAAGTATAGATAAAATTATGAATATTGTAATATTAAAGAGAAAGCAATGGCAAACTTATTGTAAGTCATGTTGGCTTCTCTGACATATTTAAATATTTCTGTTCAATAATGTAAGTCCATAATTCTTCCAAATGCTGAAATCAGAAATATAATCTGCCATTTAGATGTATAAATCCTTTACCCCAAAAGTCAGTTGGGCAAGCTTCAAATATAGTAAAATATTTTAAATTCCATAGTTTAATTTATAACATTTAATGCAATTTGTGTATATTGGCAGTAAAGTAAATATATTAGAATATCATTTCCACATGGGTTCACTTCCACTGATATTGGCTAATATCAGTCAGTGTAAAATTTGAATAAAATTAGTAACACTGATGAAATAGCTTTATAAGATTTCACATAAAAATATAAGAAATTTAAATTTATGTAAGCACTGATACAAATACTAAACTACTATGCTAATGAATCGATGCACTAAATTAGTATTTTAGCTCCAAGAGACATATTTTGACTTTTATTTAATTATACCTTATATATAATATTTCATACATGTACTTTAGGACTACTGAGAATTAAACTTTTATTTTATTGGGGTGCCTGGGAGGCTCAGTTGGTTAAGCATCTGACTCTTGGTTTTGGGTCAGGTCATAATATCACTGTTCGTGAGTTTGAGCCCTGCATCAGGTTCCGCACTATCAGGGCAGAGAGAGATGGAGAAAAAGAGAATCCCACGCAGGCTCCTTGCTATCAGTGCAGTGGGGCTTGATCCTACAAACCATGAAATCATGACCTGAGCCAAAATCAAGAATCAGATGTTAAATCAACTGAACCACCCAGGCACCCCTAAAATTTTTATTTGAGATACAATTTTCCATCTTTATCTTTTTTCTACAAATTCTTTTATTTATTTATTTTTTTAACTTTTTCTTTTAATTCTAGTTACTTAACGTACTATATTAGTTTCAGGTGTATGATATGGTGATTCAACAATTCCATACTCCATCTTTACCTTTTTTACCTATGTGTCTATGATTAAACCATACCTTCAAAGTAATCATCTCTTCTGGGCTGTGCCTTCTTTGGTGATTTTGTAACAGAAACTTTATTTTCATTGTTTTTGAATAATTCTAGGCAAACAGTGGGATCTAGACAAAAAGAGCAAGATAAGACAAAAGTTCAGCTCTGGCTCATTCTATCTCTGAAGTGGCTATATTTTTTTATGATAGTATTAAAAAATAATACCCACTCTATAAATCACTGTGATATTGGTAATTATGTCAAAGTTTCATAATATGAAATAGTAACTAACCATTCACATATTCTTGGTTTTCTGATTAAGTACATAGCCAATAATTAATACAGAGCACAGAAATGCTAATAATGTGAAAAAATCACATAAACACTTTCTAGTAATGGCATCATCTTTTTATTTTGGGAATTGTTTTACTGTTTATTTTAGCTCCTTTCTTAAATTCCTGATTTCTGCTGGAATAAAGTAAAATTTCTATAAATTCATAATAGGTGAAAGCTATTATTACAGGAAAGGCCATATACCCTACTATTCTCTCCTCTACATATGAGGAGCTGGGAGAAAGGAGATGTAAGCAAGACAACTGATAGGAGAGACAAAGATCATTTCATTAATTTTATGGATAAAATAACGGTTTTGCTTTTGTCCTAATGTACTATATTTACATAACAAAGAATTTATGGAAATTCTATATACATTTTATAGCCAAGAGCACTCTAAATCTATTAATTCTACAAAATAAATGGGATGATTGTAAATATAGGGCCCTATAATTTACTGGTAATGAATGATTCTATGGAATGTAAATTGGAGATTTGGTGCAGTTGTACTTTTTGCTTATTGAAGAACTGTGAGAAAAGAAAATAGTGGTGTAAGTAATGGAGTAGAATAAAGAATGGAAATTTATGCATTTCAAGTAGGTTAACATAAAACCACATTTAAGGGCAGCATACATTTCTTAATATCTTACATCATCTTGCAAAAGGATAACTTAAAATCTTTAATTAATATCTAATGCAGTAACATTGAATATGCTAAATAGAAAAATAAGATTTTAAATAGTGTAAAGCTCAAACTACATACTTCAATTAAATGCTAAGATAGCATATTTTTAGAATATTATTAGAAAAACAGAATAGTAGTTGTAGAGTTATTTTTCAAGCATGTGGAAACTGAAGATTTCCATTAGTCTTTTAGCAATAATTACCCTTACTAATAAGCATGATTTCCATGGTTCACAGAGATTATATTTCTCAAGATTAGGGAAAATACTAGTCAATATTTGGGCATGTCTCATAATTATATGTGACCTAAGGTATTGTAAGAGTTGGGTGTGTCTATACGAATTCAACATAAATTAGAAATAAGAATAACATATTTTTTAAAAATGGTGTCTATGTATTTAATAAAACATATATTACATATTGTCTAAGTCATTTATGAAAAACAATGCTGACATGTCAAAAGGAGCATTAGTCAGTCAGGGAAGACAGATTACCATGGGCTTATGTTCTGTATGATACCTTATAACCTACTGATCTTTCTACATGTTCTCCTGTTCTTGCTATTCCATTTCATCTATGCGCGTCCTGAGCAAAGACATTACAATTCAACAGAACTGGATTAGACCTGAGACCTAATTTTTACTAGTTGTGTGACTCTGGGCAAATTGCCCTCTCTCCTTCACTTCTCTACACAAGAGAAATAATATTAACTTTGAAATACTACTGCGAGAACTAATGAAATAATGTATGTAAAGCATCAAGACTCATGTCTGCAAAGTGTCAGTGCTGAACAAATGCTGGCTAGTAAACATATAACCACAACATAAATAAGAATAATATTTCCAACTTGGCAATTCTATTCTCTGAAAAGATCTTAAATCCTCCATAGAATAAGATGATATTAGTTGATGGTCCATAATTGGCTTCATTTTACCCATTTTATTTATATAGCACACAGAATAATAGCTGTAGATCTTTTATAAATACTTTGGTACTCCTTTGGGCAAATAATCTCTCCATGACTTGATTTCTTAATATGTAAAACAGAGAAAAAAATAGCACTTTCCTCATATTATTATCAAGATTAAAGAATACATACAAAAATATCTAGAAAAGTTGTCTAGCTCAATTTACTCAAAAAAAAATTTTACTCTACAAGGGCGCATAAACAGTGCTATATTTTCAATATCCTTTCATTTTAAAACATTCTGATTGCAACCTTTAATTTATTTAAAACTTACATTAATTCAAATTTCAAAGGGATAATACAGAAGCAAGAAACAGTATTCTAGATGGGGGAAAAAAATCACTTGATTGTGATAGCCTCTGGAAATACCACTGTGAAATAAGACACTACTCGTACCCTCAAAAAATACCCTCAAAAAATAAGCTAGGATACAAACTTATTGTAAAGAGTTCAGCTTGTGAAACCTTTTTCTTGCATCATAAAATCAATTTTGTACATTTAAATCTACCCTCTGAGGTCATCAATGGCAAGTCTATGTTGCTGTTTTAAAAATCTTTTGTCACCCAGTATGGCTTGCCCAATGTCCGGGAAATAGATTTTAAATATATCTTTATAAAATACTTAAAGAAACCTATAAGTAAGTTGAGTTTCTATTATGTGTGTGGTTCCATACTCAACACTTCATTATCTCATTTAAGTAACATAACTTTATTTAGGCATTAGAACAACCTTAAAATTATTTCATCTCCTATATAATCTCTTTTCAGTTTCTACAGTCCTAATCTTAGCTCACTGGTTGATCTTATTCTTGTTAACTTCATACATAAAAACCTGGTTATTACCCATTTTTTGTATGTGCAAAGTACAGCTGTGCTGTAAAATATGTTTTAAGTCTGATGACTATTTCATCATTTACTTACTAATTTAAATTTACCTTCCCAAATAGAAACATATATTTAAATGACTATAATATACATACCCAGTCATACACATACACACAAAGGTATTTAGTGACTTTTATCTCATTTACTGCTGATTCAGTTAATAGTTGTTAATTGAATATCTACCATATGCCAGGTATGATATTAGGTGGGGAACAAGGAGTGTCTTCACCTCAAGGATCTTACTATTCAAATGGATTTTATTATTGTTTTGCTAGCGCAACGAAGTTAATGTTTGATCAAAAAATGTTTTTATTTTATTTATTTTGAGAGAGAGAGAGAGAGAGAGAGAGAGAGCGCACGAGCAGGAGAGGGACAGAGAAAGAGAGAGGGAATCCCAAGCATGCTCAGCACAGAGCCTGATGCCAGGCATGATCCCACAAACTGTGAGATCAGGACCTGAGCCAAAATCAAGAGTCCGACGCTTAATCCAGGCACCACATGACCAAAATTCTTATAAATTATTTTTAGAAATCACTGAAGTAAACAAAACAAATTATCAATAAACTTAATTTTGTCACAGTTCTATCTATTCTAGTCCCTTTTGATCCTTCACATTCATTGTTTACCTTATCATTTTGCAACCTGATCTCTTTGTGGTAGCCCATGACTGCTCAAGTCACATTAAAAAGTTCGTCTAACTTATTTTCTACCTGGCTTAATTCTTAACTACAAATACATGTTACCAATACAGTCTCAAGCTATTTTCATCACTGAAATAAAATGAACAAGTATTTATTGAGTGCTTACTATGTACTTGACACTGTGCTAGGTGTTACAAACTGCTGCAAGATGATTCTTATCCCTAGTGTAGCCCTACCTTTAGAACTAAATTAACTTCTTTTGCTTCATCCTACTCTTTCTTCACTCAATGAAATTTGAAATGTGATATGCATAAATATGATAAATATTGAAAGACCACATTGTGTTTTTGTCCTTATATTCTTAGCCTTTAAACTTTTTAAGGGCTCTCCACCCAAATCCCTATACTCAGAACTTATCCTCTCTGAGAAGTGTTCCACATCAAAACAAAGCACTTACTCTCTTCCCTGACCCTGTTCCTCTCAATCTTGCTACCAGTCAAGCTCATTACTTTTAGGTTATTGACTCTTATGTTTTCAGTAAACCAGCAACTCACATCTTGCACATCATGCTTTCCACGGTAGTTATACACCCTAACCTTCCCTGCGTATTCGCTAAATTCCAACACAGATCACCAAATTCTAAAATTACTTCTGTGCATGAGGCAACAGTAAATACAAAAAGACAAACCAATAAAAACTCCATAAAGATAAGACCAGTCATTACTGGTTCATGCTTATGTCCATCATGAGAAAAACAGCAATAACTTACTAGGAATAACAATAATCAGAACCCAAACTCAAACTAAGTAAATATAACGCTTCACAATTTTAGATTTCATCCTCTGACTTCCAATCAATTCCTCTTCCCTCTCCCTCTTCTGGCTTTTTCTGTTTAAAGCAGATGACTTCTTTTATCCCAGTAGAAGTCATTAATACTGACTCTCCCCTGATGGTTGCCTACACTGTATGTTTCCTTGGCCCCTTGCTTCTTTATTAATCAGCAAACTCAGTGGTATTCCTCCCCTATCTGCAACTTTCTTTGAATGAATTTGCCCTATTTTCACTCTCATCTTCAAACAAAAATTGTGGACTCATATCCCTTGGCTAATAAATACACGTATAAGATATAAACGGGAAGTATTATGCTACTGAGCAACTTGTGCTAAGGTTTTTCATGGTAGAAATTTGAATTAAAGCTTCCATAACCTGTGCATTTATACCCCCCTCCTTGAGGATTACAGCTTTGTTAGGTTGGAGGACATAATTGATTCCATTTCATTAAAAGTTTCTATCCTCTGATGTTTCACCTACCACCCTCCCTACCCCCACAAAGATGGATAGTCTCCCGTAGTTTTATGGACAATGTTGCCCTCTGGTGGCTTATGATTTTCAAGTTGGCATGTTATCCATGTAATATATATATATATATATATATATATATATATATATATACATATATATATATATATCCATGAATATTTGAAAATTACTATTAATTTTTAAGTGTTTAATATAATTGAAGTATCTAAAGCATCATTTTAACTTCTTAGTAAAAGTTTAAAATTATGGCCATTATTTTAGGCAGATTTAAATAAGGTAGTAGGATTTTACATATTGAATTGTAAACTGGAAATGTACTAGAAAGTTCTTTTTCTGTATGAAGAAAACCAGAGGTACAATCTTATACGATTCATTCACAGATACAAAATGACATAAGTGCTACATTATTAATCTAGTAAAAGACTAAAGTATTATAATTGGAGAAGATCCCACTGATTTTCTTGTTCATTATTTCATCCTTAATCTTACCTTGAGTATTTCTATTCTGAGTATCTGCTGTGACGAGGCAGTAGAGAAAAAGAATGAGGAGAATTTAAATGTCATCATTAAGTTGTACATTATGGAATTCAAATTTAAAAGAAAAAAATTACTTGTATTTCATTAATCTAATAATATTTTGATTAAACAAAAGCAAAACAAAAGCTTAACAAGGGTACAAACTCAGTAGTAAGAATGCAATTTGGTTTACAATCATGCAATTAGAGTAATGCTATCCATAAAAATTATACAATTGCCATTTTAGACCTTTACCTAACAGGTCTGCTTAATGGCCACTGGCAAAATGTTAAATTTAAAATTAGGTTGTTAATTTGTATGTTTGGTTGTCCTTTTACATTTGTTACTCTATCATGCCACCTTGTGACAGATAAAAAATGTTTGATTTTGCCTGATAATTATTACGTCTAATTTTTGTCCTTTAACACAATGGTTTTTTGTATGAGCATATATTCCTTATTAAAACTTTTGCTAAAACATATTATTTACTATGCTGATTTATTAAAAATGATTTTAACAACAAAAATCACTTAGTTATAAGAATGAGCAAGAAAGATCTATACATTTCCAGAGATAGATTCTAAGACAGATTTTTTCTTAGCTTCACTATCAGAAACTATTACAAACATTGTGAATATCTTTTAAAAAATAGACCTTGAACATAAGTAATAATTATTTGTTGAACATTGGCTGAAATAGTACTTATGCCACTTCTAATATCTGAACTTCCCCCAGGAATTTCAGAAACTTTTATTATTCTCAAAACAGCTATTTAAAGAATGTTTGTTGGTACTACTGAAGATGAAAAAAATATATACATCAAAGCAATAAAAAAGTTTGTCAAACTACTCTGACTTACTATACTGGATTCCATTTCCCTAGGACTGAAACAAAGTCTCACTATTGTTAAGAGTTTGGAGTTACTAATCCTTGGGAACCACCTTATAGTATTGTGTTCACTGAGTCCTGAGGAAATTAATAGGAGTTTATAAAACAAGACTGTGGGAGGCACAAAGCAAGTCAGCACAGAGCTGTCAGCACAGAGCCTGACGTGGGGCTCAAACTCAGGAACCCAGAGATCATGACCTGAGCTGAAGTCAGATGCTTAATTAACCAACTGAGTCACTCAGGCACTGCTACATTTTCTTTAAAAATGTTTAAAATTTCAATCTTTCAAACTTTACAAACTGTTAGCACACAACAAAAAGTACTACAGCTATCTCAAAAAGATAAACGATGTCACTAATATAACAAACACCAAAAAAAGGAAAGTTGACATTTTGGAATATAAAAATAAATCATCAGAAATTTATCAATAAAGTACTGTGCCAAGAAATATCAGCTATTCCTTGGAAACTAAGAGTATCTTGGTTATTATTATTATTATTGTTTAATGTTTACCTTTATTTTTCAGAGAGACAGAGGAGAAAGCGAGAGAGTGTGAGTGAGGGAGGGGGAGAGAGAGAGGGAGATACAGAATCTGAAATAGGCTCCAGGTTCTGAGTTGTCAGCACAGAGTCCGATGCAAGGCTCGAACTCACAAACCATGAGACCATGACCTGAGCAGAAGTTGGCCACTTAACTGACTGAGCTACCCAGGCACCCCTTATTATTTAAAAAGAGAAAATATATATATATTTTTTTTTCTTAGAATTCCACCAGGGAATTAATGATTAAAATAATAAATAGAAGGAGTCATCATTAAGTATTACTTAAATAATAAATAGGAAATAATAAATAATTTTTAAATAATAAATAGGAAAATTAATAAAGATAAAAATTAATCTTCTAAATGCTTCTTTGTATACTTAAATAAGCTAGAACTACAAGATAAATATAGATTCTTTGCTTTTCTCAGGACTGATGGTACTTTTACAAAAACATTTCACTGCCATTAAAATCTCAAAAATTCTCAAAATCTACAAAAGAAGCTAATGAATGAGAAAAACTCAAAACCAGTTTTTTAAAAAAAAGGTCACATTACTTATATCAAGTCTATGAGTCCATGAGTAAATATTTATAAAATTATAAGTAAATGCAAAGTTACATACAATATGCTAATAATTTTAAGTAGTTTTAATTATGAAGTCATAATAATGTGCTGTTTCTTGCTCTGACACCTATAAACTACTCCACATATTAGGTAATGATACTAAAATGATCAAAAGTATCCAAAGAATGATTTGAAGAATCAAGTGGGATAGAAAAAAAGGGTTTTTCTTTTTTTTCTTTTTGTCACTGAACATTTCCCAAGTTCTACATAATTGTGAAGATATACACTGTACTTCTTTTCCAAAATGTCAAGTTGTGAAGCCTTCAGAGCTAATGTTCATGGAACAAACAAACTTATAGAAATAGCTTATTGAATAATCAAGCAATTTAAAAACAAAGGAATAACCACATGAAGCAGACACTCTAGAATCAACATTTGTCAAAATGAACCAACTTAGAAACAAATTACAGCATAATTCTCAGTGCACAATAGATAGAATAATCAATGAGAAAGTAGATAAGAAACAGAGGGAAAGTGAAAATAGCACTTAAGTGTATAACAAATCATTTAACGTAATAACATAATTTTCTCTAAGTTTCCTTGGTTGAGTTTTCAGAATTATTACCTTAGACGTATTCATAACTGTACATTTCATTTTGGTTCTTATTAAATGTTATTAAATATGATTTGGTAAAGAATATTTTAAGACAATTTATCTTCAATATCAGACACACATTATTATTCAAAGAGCATTCACAACCCACCTAATTTTTTCCTTAATTTCTTTGATTTCATCTTCTGTGCTCTCTTCAACATTTGCTGAGCAGTAGCAATGTCCTTAAAGCCCCTATTAATAGATTGCATAAAGGAAAAACAAATATTCAGACCATATTTATATATACATAGATATACAAACACACATATCTGAATTATATCATACTAAAACAAATTAGATTCCATTTAAGAACCTATAATTTAACAGATGTATAGTTTCTTAAAAACTAATAATTCTTAAAGTCTTGAAAAATGTCTATCCTAAAAATTTTAAAGTCTCTCAATTTCTTAATATTTTAGTTTAAAATATACCACATACCATTCTTTCGAAATTTTTTCTTCTTTTTCAGATTTTAGCGAACTCTTTCTGCTGATCTTTGATTCAGGTGTCCAGGACAAAGTTCCGTGTTCTGGTCTGGCGATTGAAAAAACTACAGTAACTGAATCAACACAAGAATATCAGCACGTTTTAAAAAACTACAAGCTATTTATGTTGTTTCAAACTCGGAAATAAAATCTATTTAAGTTACAGAAAAACTTTATCTTGAAAAGTAATAAAAGTCTGCCATTAATTTAAAATGTTTACATTTCAATTACTTGAAGCATATTTCAATCCTTTTGTCGAAAGAAATGCAGCCCTGGAATTTTTATTCTAATCCTTATCTCTACCTATATCATAGTATTTTAAAGTTCAGTTGTTTACAACAGTTAATGACATTATTTCACTGACACTTTTGTAGTTGTTTTAATGAAGCTACCTCACACTCTTTTTTTTACTGAAAACTCCGTAAAAATCATTACATTTTAACACTGAATGTTTTCCCATCTTCTAAGCAGATAAATTTGTACTTAATTTTCATCATTTTACCACTTTTGTAATAAGTATAGTATTCTCGTTATGGGTTGATCCTCTAAAAGAGTAATTTAGCTTACCTGCTATTAAACTGTGAGTGTTCTGATGAAAACAAATTTTCTTTCTCATTACATAGCCACGCTTGAGCTGGATGGCTTGGTAAATTCAGTGAAGTATCATCATATTTTAAGGTTCCACAGAACTTATCAGAAAAATAATGTATATTAAGTATAAAATAAATGGAAAAATTCTAGCACTTATATCATATTACTTTACATGCATATTATTCAGTAGCCTCCCAAGGGAAACACATACAAAAACTGAAAATTATAATAAAATTAAATTTATGTAATACACATGTAAATGTCCTTTATTGTAGTGGTAAGGGATACGTTTTTTTGGTACAGTTTGCATATACAGAGTGATTAATAGCAAAGATCTTAAAAAATATCAAAAAACAAAAACTTCAAAGATTATCAAATAAATAACAGATATTGCAGTCCATTGACCTCTGACTGAGAATCTTCAGCTGTTGCCCTCTTAATGCATATTTTTGTATTTTTAAAGTGCTGTCAACTAGTGATTTTAGTCTGCTGCCAAATATGCAGCTGAAGTATATCATTTTTTTTTTTGCTACTGTGAAATAAAGTGTTGAAAGAAATCCAAAATAAAGAAAAAAATTAGAAGCAAACGAAAGAAAAGCTACATGAAAAATTACATCTGGGGATGAGGAGGAAGTCAGAGGCTTCTAAAAGTAATTGTGTATTTCAAGTCAATAAATTGCATTATTAATCACTGCAGCACGGCATAACCTTAAGAAACGAACAAAGATGGAGCATTAAGAGATTTCC
The DNA here is from genome assembly GCF_018350215.1 of Panthera leo. Classification (NCBI taxonomy): domain Eukaryota; kingdom Metazoa; phylum Chordata; class Mammalia; order Carnivora; family Felidae; genus Panthera; species Panthera leo. The sequence goes on along the minus strand of NC_056685.1, from coordinate 107,224,734 downwards.
ATGACATGTTACCTTTGGCCAGTGCAGCTGGTTCGGGAGAAGCAGTGTTTGTGAAGGGAAGCGGGCGGAATCTAAAGCTAGCCATTCTTTCTCTAAGGCAGCCTGCAAATAGTAAACATTAATGTACATAGTTCAGTTTGCATAAATTTTACAAAGAATCTTTGAAATTGTCTTTTATACTACAAATATTAAGAGAGCGTAGCAGGATTTTTATTTATAGGAAAATGTGCTACTTGCTATTGTGAGATGTTATGCATCTATTTAAAGCAAACATTGTAAAAAATAGAAGAGTTTTCACCCCCAAGTGGGATAAAGTGAGAATTTGAATGCTCAAGTGTTACAGAAAATAAAGAGGTGCAGACTGTTCCGTGTATTTAACTGTTTGATAATTATGACTCTGAGCCAACTCTAGATGTGACTGGGGGACAGAATCTTTCATCTCTTTTTAATGCAAACTTTAATATTTTCAACCAAACCTCAGTATTGAAAATTTATGGTTATTTTAATATTACTATCATTTTTTCCATGTACACTGTCTATAAGATAGATTTTCCTTAATTTTTTCAAATATTTCACAAATTTTCTGAATAGATGGAAAATGAATTTTGTGGCAACATAAAAATCATGGATCCTAACATTATAGTCTCTAATTCAAGTGTGTGAATGATAAAAAAATATATATAAATTTAAATTTTAAAATGATTCTATTTAAGTCCCTTCACTTTTTATCTTATCTTTATTCCATTTATGTAATTATCAAATTTATTTTATATTTTCACAATGGTATACTAATTATGCTAGTGTTATATAATTAGGATATAATTATCCAAATTTTTTTTGCTTGCATTATCTAATATGGTTTAGAATAAACTTCTGTGGTTCTATAATGTTTCGGGAATTTTTACAAGAAAAGATCAGATGCTCATGAACTTGTTTTTTATAAGGTTGTAAAATATTCAAACATTTTGGATTTAAAAACTAGAATGATTATATTCTGAGGAGAACTAAATGCAATTTTCCATTTATACAATTTCAGTGTTTCTTGACCATCTCTTGAAAGACCACTGAGAAGGAAAAACTAAGAAACCCTGACTATAGGCTAGCAGTGCAATGACATATTTTTACTTATAGAACTTAGAATAACTATTTAAATTCATGTTATTTGAATAAATAGGAAACCTCTACTCAGTTGTTTGACAGGTACATTGTCCAATTTTTTCCAGGCAAACATTTTAACACATATATCACAGTTATATATCAGTTACATATGGTTTAAGAATATGTATCTTGTTTAAAAAGTGCTATTTACGATGCAAACAGGATTCAGGGTTCAGATTTTTAAAAAAAAAATTTTAATGTTTATTTCATTACTTATGAGAGAGAGAGAGAGAGAGACAGAGTGTGAGCAGGGACGGGGCAGAGAGCGAGAGGGAGACACAGAATCTGAAACAGGTTCCAGGCTCTGAGCTGTCAGCACAGAGCCCAACTCAGGGCTCAAACTCACAAACTGTGAGATCATGACCTGAGCTGAAGTTGGACACTTAACTGACTGAGCCACCCAGGCTCCCTTAGAGCTCAGATTTTTTAATTCTTCCTTGTGTATGACAAATAAAGAAAAATCCAGTTCCATCCCAGGAAAGACCAAGGCCTATGGCATATCAGCTAGCATCAAATTCGAATTCTTAATCTGGTGAAAACTACTAAAGTGAAGAGAAAATGTGAAAATGTGGAGATGATATGATAAAAGGCAGTCCCAGAAGATTCTGGGAAGATGGCGGAGTAAGAAGAACTGGGAACCTGTCTCCCAACTTAGAAAATGATTGCACTGGCAGAATCCATCTGATATAATTATTTTGGAATTCTGGCATCTATTGAAGGCTTATAACTTCCAGGGGAAGACTTGGATGGTAAATTGTGGTTAATTTTATTCAATATCAGCTTTTAGCACAGTAGCAGCTATTCTCTACTCCGGGGCTCTGAGGCAGGCAGCTGTTCATGTGTTCCAGGAGCAGCCTGCACACAGCTTGTAGAGCCAGGGTGGACAATCAGGACAGTAACCTCCAAGTATCGGTATCTATGCACTGATCATTGATTATTACTTCTGATCACAGAGGTGCAAAGAAGTGGGTATCCTTTGCTGCACTTCTATTGTTGCAAGCCCCTGCCCTACCAGCTAAGTGATCTCCAGGGGATTTCATGGACTGCTATTCTCCCCAACACCTTCATTTTTCTTTATTTCATCTTTTGGGAGCCATTAAAGACTAAGATATGCTTTTTTTTTTCTTAAGCCTAGAACATTAAAAAGCATCTGTATATATGTAGGAAATTAGAAAGTCAACATACATGTCCAGGGAAAGGCACCGGCTCAGAAAAGACCTGAGAAGACCTTAAGTTTGTAACTCAGGGTGACCCTCAGCACAGAGATAGCCTATAATAATCAATACAAAAACAAAAACAATAAAAGCAAAAACAAAACCCCAGCAAACCTTGGGGAAGAGAATCTAATTTCTAGAATTACTGTAATTATTAGATTCAATGTCCAACTCTAAATAAAGATCTCACAAGCCTTACAAAGAAACAGAAAAGTTTATGGCCCATTCAAAGGAAAAATAAATAAATCAACCAAAACTACCCCTACAAAAAGACCTCATGGCAGATCTACTAGGCAAAGACTTTACAAATAATTGTTTTAAAGATACTCAAAGAAATAAAAGGAGAGAAAATGGTATATAAACAGAATGGAAATATCAATAAAGAGATAGAAAATCTAAAAAGACACCAAGAAGAAATGCTAGAGCTGAAAAGCACAATAGCCAAAATAAAATATTCACTAGTGGGATTCACTAGAGAGATCTATTTCTGAGTAGGTAGATAAAGGAATCAGTGAATGTGAAGACAGGACAATGGAAATTATCAAGTCTGAGGAATAGAAGAAAAAATAAAAGATTGAAGAAAAGTGAACAGAACCTAAGGGACTTGTGAGACACTATCAAATGTACCAACGCATGTACCATGGGAGTCACGGATGGAACAGAAAAAAAGAAAGAGGTAGAGAGCATGTTTGAAGACACAATGGCTAGAAATTTCCAAATTCAGTGACTGACCTGAATATAAACATCCAAGAAACTTAATGAACTTGAAGTACAAGGAACTCAGAGACCCAAACCAAGACACATAATCAAACTTTCAAAAGCAAAAGATACAGAGAATCTTGAAAGGAGCCAATGAGAAGCAACTTGTCACATATAAGGAATCCTCACTAAGACATCCAGCAGATTTCTTATCAGAAAGTTTAAAGTCCTGAAGGCAATGGGTTGAGATATTCAAAATGGTGAAAGAAAAGAACAACAACAAAACTGTTAACCAAGAATTGTATATTGTCAACTGTCCTTCAAATTCAGGGGAGAAATTCAGATAGTCCCAGATGAACACAGGTTGAGAGAGTTTGTTATCATTAGATCTGCCCTGAAAGAAATGCCTAAGGGAGTCCTGCAGGTTGAAATGAAAAGACTAGACAGCAGTTCGAAGCCATATGAAAAAACAAAGATCTCAGTAAAGAGAAATACATGGGAAAGTATAAAAGCTAATATTATTGTAACAACGGTTCGTAACTCTACTTTTTGTTTTCTATATGACTTGAGACTAATATATTTTAAAACTATTAATTTAAAAGCTAGTATTATTGTTACTTTGGCTTGTAATTCCACATTTAGTTCCCCACATAATTTAAGATAGTAATTCATTTAAAGGAGTTATTAGTTTAGGTTTATACAGAGGCAATTTTGTGATATCAACAACCAAAAGTGGTGGAGGTGGAACTGTAAAGAAGAAAGTTTTTGGATGCTTTTGAAGTTAAGATGGTATAAATTCAAACTAGAATGTTACAGCTTTAGGATATTAAGGGGGATTAAGGAGTTATTGTTTAATAGCTATGTAGCTTCAGTTTTGCAGAATGAAAAGAGTTCTGGATATGGATTAATGGTAACACAACTTTATGAATGTATTTAATATCACTGAATACCACTTAAAAATTAAGATGATAAATTTTATGTTATGTGTATTTTACTACAATAAAAAAAATTGGGGGGAAATTTTTAAAGGTAATGTGCCATTAAAGGACTGACTGTGGAAAAGGAGCAGTATTGCCAGGTGAGAAGCTTGATTTATACACTGTTTTTGCTTTTTTTTTAATATACAAACAAACAACTTTTTTTTTCTTTTAAACACCTGCCAACCACCTCCTTTTTACATTCTCTGGGACTCCAGCTGTTTCCTTTCTACAGCAGGACAGGGACTCACAAAGCAGAGTGATTTCTTTGCCATTTCACATAGATGTAGATGGAAGTCTCTTTCTTAAAAAAAGCTATCTAAAGTCTGGGGAAAAATGTAGTCTTTAAATTGATACATAAAAGTGAAGAAAACTTTGAAAATCATTTTTCTTGGTTTTTAATTCAATGTCACGAACTTTTATAAGATGCCAGAACAATTCTTTAACTACTATCTCAGAAATTTCTAGAAGCACGAAGAGAAGGTTTAATATAAAATGCTAAAGATGCTCTTAGTAATTATATAATCACAACCAAAAAATATTACCAAGACTACTGATTTATATGAGTTCAAGTTTATTAATATCAAGTATATTTGGCAGTACTTAGAACGTTGAAAAAAACTTTCAAAATGTTAGGAAGAAATGGCCAAGATTATAAATATACTACTGTTTTAAAAATGTATATTAATATATCATGCTTACCACTGGACATTTATACAAATTTCAGTTATTGCTTAAGAAAACCTTCTGTTCAGATATCCTTTAACTTACAACTGAGGATCTGGAAAGCTTTCTAGTTATTAGAAGACTACTAACAAATTTATTACATATTAAAAATAAACTTGAACTTAGATTTGTAACTGTGTGTTCACAATTGAATGTTTGACCAGATATCCATGTATTTGTCTTTTTTTTTATTTGAGAGAGAGAGAAAGTGGGAGAGAGAGGGAGAGAGAGAGAGAGAGAGAGAGAGAAAGAGAGAGAGAGAGAGAGAGAGAGAGAGAGAATCTTAAGCATGTTCCACACTCAGCACAGAGCCTGATGCAGGGCTCGATCCCACAACCTGGGATCATGACCTGAGCTCAAATCAAGAGTCGAACGCTCAACTGACTGAGCCACCAAAGCACTCTAATCATGTATTTGGCTTTTGATCAGAAAAGAAATCATTATTCTATAATCCAACTTTGAAAGTCTAGAAAATAAGGATGTTAAAAAGAGGAGCAAAGAAAGAAAGAAAGAAAGAAAGAAAGAAAGAAAGAAAGAAAGAAAGAAAGAAAAAGAAAGGACTACAAATAACATTCATATTTATTTGGGTGTATAAATACACAATTTTTCAGGCCATCTAGTGTAATCCTTTCATTTGATGCGTGAAACTAGGTTCAGACTTGCCCTAAGCAACAAGTCAGTTAAAATTGAGCAAGTCCCAGAAATGCTAAAAGCCATGACTTGATGTTTTTCCTCCTCCCTTCACTACTACTCTCGTGCCCCAACACTTTCCTCCTCTTCTGCCCAAGTTGTCTCTTGCTATCCCCAAAATAATTCTTTCTAATACTTCTTGATAACTTCTGGAGCATCTTAGAATCCTTATATTTTGGAAACTTGGCCCATTATACATCTCAAATCTCACTTTGTAAACCCTCTCTTCCATCCTCATTGCAAAAGCACGGTGGCTCAAATTGTTTGAGACTGTTGTTATATATATGCCATGCATACCTTTTTTCATTAAACAAAATGTCACTGTAGTCTTTTCCTTTGCCTATACTTTAGATTGCATTTGTTTATTTCCCCACAATGTACTGTAATATGTAACACTCTGTGAAGTTAATTTGCGATAGGGATCAAACATAAACTCCAGAGCAGAATGTTGCCCAGCTAACACCTTTGTCTCCGTCTCAAAAATTATTCCTGAAAACTTACTGAATTTTACTTCAGTCTGAGAAAAAAAAATCCGATTTGACTGTTGTGGTTTTCTATATTTGTTATATTAGCTTTTCTCATCTTCTCTAGATTTAGGGACTCGTAACAGAATTGGTGGTTTAAACTTAAAGATAACTTTATTGTTTTAATATGGTGGCTTCTAAACAGTGTTAAGTAACAGAGAAAATCTTATTAAATTAAATCGGCAAATAAAAGCATCAACTAAAATTACCGTAATTTAAAAGGTGCAAAATAGGGGCACCTGGGTGGCTCAGTCAGTTAGGCATCTGGCTTCGGTTCAGGTCACGATCTCACAGTTCGTGAGTTCAAGCCCTACATTAGGCTCTGTGCTCACAGCTCAGAGCCTGGAGCCTGCTTCAGATTCTGTGTTTCCCTCTCTCTGCCCCTCCCCTCACTCTCTCTCTCTCTCAAAAATAAATAAATATTAAAAATAAATAAAAATAAAAACAATAAAAATAAAAGTGCTGGTGTAGATCACTATGCCACATTAGACTTAACATACTTATTATTTAGACATGTATTAAGTTATTATAGATATTTTATGGCAAAGTGGCCAAAATTCCCTCTAAAGGACATTGAGACCTAGGCTTATTAAGGCTTCCGCTAAAATAATTATTTTAAAAAGGTTATCCACTTTGCACTGTGAACCCAAGACCCAAGAAAATGTCTTATTCGTCACTATTTCAGAAGTTCATTATGAGTGGTATATAATCGGTGCTTAATGCCAGCAGACAATTCTTCATGAGTCTCCATTTCTGCATGCCTTATGACAGCTTTCTTTCCAGACTATCTTTTCAAGGACCTGTGTATAGCTAACACCCTGGGAAGATACAGATAGTGTTTTTCCCTGTGCTAGAGGCTACTATGCTACTCTGGACTCACAGGGTATGGACCACATTGATTCAACTGACGGGGTTTGGACATGGTTCACTGTGGAGGAAGGAGCTGAAGTTATCTTGTGGTGGGGCTCTTTAGGCTAATTCAGTGTCTATTGCCGCTTCTATATCTGAATTGTTGAGTAGAAGTTGATATATCACATGTTTTACTTTTGTATCCCATAAGTGCCAGAGGCAATTATCCCAATAGGGGAAGAGTTGCAGGTAGAGAAATGTTAGTGTGACAAACTCTTAACTTGACATCTCTTGGATGACTATTGGGTCTATCCTCTGATGTCCAAAGCTTTCATTATATAGATGATATCCTGTTGGTTGTCATGTCAGAATGGTATGTGAATTATATCTCAATAAAAAAAAAAAAGTCTTAGTTTCAACTGTCCTGATAATAGTGAATTATCACACCTCTGCCAGCAGGACTTGACCAAGAAATCTGAACAAAATTCTGGAGATAGCATTCAGGGATTGGTTAGTCAAGTAATTTCTTGGGACTATGGAAGAAATATACTGCTCAATCTCTCCACTGGCCAAACAAACAAACAAACAAACAAAAAACAACAATAACAAAAAAAAAAAACCCTATTATCTCTTCAGCTTTTTACCACAAAAAAGTAGGTCCAATATCTTATTGGGCCCCTTCAGAACTAGAAACAATACAAGATTCTGTGACTGATGATATTATCAATTGGACCCTCTGGCCTCCACCTGGAGGCATCCCTTGTGGCTTTGGGTTTGTGGCCTTTCTAACACAGATACCAGGTATATTCCCATTGAAAAAAAGCTCCTGCTGGACTCCTTTAGAAACTAAATGATTGACCGTTGGAGGCCTTGTGACTCTCTGACCTAATAGTTCTGGTTTGGGGTGAAACAGCTCAGATTCAATGACTAACAAGGTGAAAGGTCTTCCAAAGCCTCACTTGTCAAAAGAAATAGCCATCCTGGCCTCAGTGGAATCCTGGCTTTGACATGAAAAAGTAACAGCTATAATCCTCAGGGAAACATTACCTCAACTCAATGGCCTGAACCAGAGCTACTGGCTTGGAGCTAATGGCTTGGATTAAATTCACCCAGGTTCCCCTATTGGTCTGGTTCAGGGATGGTTCAGATAAGCTGAAACCCAAATGACACTTGGGTTGTGGCCAACAGTCCACAGTTTGGTCTGCCACGTGGAAAACTACAGACCGGCTGACTACAGACAACCTGTTTTGGGTCCTCACACAGGAAAATCAAATCACAGTTGTTTACAGATTACTGTTTTGATTACTCTTATGGATGTCCAATGTAAAGTCCCATCCCCTGATGAGATGACTGGAATCAAATCACCGATTAGGCTTCATTCTATGTTTGAGGCTATTCATGCATGCTAGACTTGTGACTTCTACAAACAGTTGTTTTAAGTTTATTTATTTTGAGAGAGAGAGAGAGAGAGAGAGAGAGAGGGAGAGAGAAGGGGAGGGACAGAGAGAGAGAGAGAGAGAGAGGGAGAGAGAAGGGGAGGGACAGAGAGAGAGAGAGAGAGAGAGAGAGAGAGAGAATCCCAAGCAGGTTCCACACTATTAGTGCAAAGCTTGATGCAGGGCTCTAATTAACAAACTGTGGGATCATGACCTGAGCTGAAATCAAGAGTCAGATGCTTAACTGACTGAGCCACCCAGGTGCCCCATTACTTCTACTAAATTTACCCCTTCATCTATGGTGAAAGAGGTAACATTGCATGGATCCTTGCCCCTGTCTGCTATTGAAAAATTGACTACATTAAACTTTCAATACCCTACTGTTGATATCTTTTCAGGTTGCCAGGTGACTTTGGCCATATTAACTGCGGGCCTTGAAATTTGTCTGTATAATTTTACAGTTTTCTGGACCATTGGAGACTGACAGGTACTGCCTTTTATCACAAAAGCTACTCAACAATGAGCTGATAGTCTGACTCCACCAGTCTTACTTCCTTCCATTCAAACACGCTGATAAGGCAGTTAATGTGACTGTCCCCAGAAAAGGATCATACCCTTGCAGCTACTTCCTAGGCAATGAGTAGGAAAAACTGTACCGAGGTTAAGACAGACCTGCTTTGACAACTCCGGATTCTGTCCTGACAATTCCTGGGCATGATGCATATTCCTCTTCCCTAACAGTGAGTCCCAGACCAGCATGATTGGCACATCCTCATCTTCACGGCACAGCCTGGCCACAGGAGATTTAAGGTATACAAATTTAATCCTGGCTAAGTTTTCTAAAAATGCATTTATTCCTCTTGTCCTAAACCTTCCACACAAAAGGTCTAGGTGTGAATGGAGAATGATTAGGAAAAAAAAAGTGAGGTTGCAGTTACTGCAACGGGACACTTGAATTTTGAGGGGGTGGAGGATAACCACCACCCAGCATCTTTGAAATGAACACCTTACGTTCTGAGAGGTAGAGGAAAGGGGGGGCATGGATAATTTTTTGTCCTTCAGAACTACCCCTGAAGCCTTCTTCCACAAGAAAATGTGCTGTATGGCCCTTCCAAGTGGCTGCAAGAACCTTAAATTTAACTTATTGCTGGGTCTGCCATTCCTTTCCAGAAGGCTGTGACCACAGTGTGATAGTGATTCCCCTTAACATTCCGGAGAAGTTGATCAGGATATCAAGGGATAGCCCCAGAACCTGTACCACCTGTACCACTAGACGGTTTCCCTATACCCATTCTCAGTCATCCCATGGGATGGACAAATGCCACCTGGAAGGTGTTCTGGTCATAAATCATCTTCAAATGTTTAAGAAAACACCACTAGAAATCATTCAAGTTAGTTTTGACTCACTGGCCAGGGTTGTTTTAGATGGCAGAATTTAAACTTCTTCCTTGAGGCCCAAGAGTCTGTGCAGTAGCTAATACTTCCAGCTGTACCTGGATTAAAGCCCCTAGTGGCAGTCAGTACAGAAACTTAAAGAGAAAATACCTGGGCTATTGATAGTAACCTTAATAAATGCATTATGAGGATAACCCAATGGATTTTGTCCTGGCTCCTGTCCGATTATTCGGGGGGACCTACTAGAGTGGGTCTTATGGGAAAATTTGTCATGTATACACAAGGACTACATATTATTTGGAGACAATTTTTTTTATAGGTTTCTAACATTTCTGCCTAATGTACAAGAGTTGTTGTTCTGGACTATCTTTTCAAAGATGTTACTATAGCTAATAGACTCAGAAGAGGGAGATAATCGTATAGTGTTTCCCTCTAGGGCAGAAGGAAAAATTTCTTTGCTGTCTGGTATAATTAAGATAATCATTTCCTCTGGATCATGGAGTGGAAAGGTTTGGTAGTAGCCCTTTTTAAAATATAAGGTTTCCTAGGCTTGGGATTCCTAGGGGGGAATTCTTTGGATTCCTCCCTGTGCAACTTGGGGGCAAAGGGGAACAGATAGGAGCACTAAGCTCCTCCTGCCTGATGTGACAAGTAATAAATGTCTTATTTCTTCTGCCAGCATACAGACATTCTGATACAGGGACTCCATGGTCATTTAATCATGACATCTTAAGTTGTAAGATGATTTTCCAATAAAGTGGTGACGCTGTTTGATGCATTCACTGAATCCTCAGTCCCCATGTCTCTATCTCTGCCTGTTCATTTTAGGTAATTTCCACACTGCACTTGCCAGTCATTGATACCTTCTTATTAAGTGACTAGTCATGATCTTTTCAGCAGCTGTAATGCAGTAGTTAAAAGTTTGTTGTTCTTTATTCCTAGACTGCTACTTAATGGTTGTTAACTCATTGGAAAGGAAAATAGTAAAGAAATAAGTATTAATTTGTAAATGTTTTCATATTCTATATATTAAATGCCTAAGGTGAAATAAGCAATTAGCAAAGAAGAGAAAGAAAAGGAAAAAAGACACATGTACCCTCTGCAATTTGGCATCGATGTTCAGAAGTATAGAAAAAGAAAATACTATGTAACTCATGGAAAGTGGTTGATACTACATTGTCACTCAAACCTATAATTCATTAGCTATCACAGTACTTTCATAGCCTGTTATGATACTCATTACTATTAAGTAATGAGCATAAATAATCCTAAAGACTCAAGAGAAGCATTTAATTTCCCAAATTGTACAATAAAGTCATTACATATTACTAACTTCCTAGAAGATGAATGGTAAGAAGTTTTGATGCCAAGCTTTTCAAATGGCTAACTTTGAGATCTTTTCTATTAATGATTTATATGTTTAGTTTTCAAAAAAAGGGACATCTTTCTTAATTTCAAAAAAATAATAAAATAAAGCAGTGCCAATGAAAAAGAGGTAAAAATGTATTTTTATAGCATTCTATATATTTATGTATTTACTCACTGTTTATCACTTCAAGTTAAATGTAAGCTCTGTGAGGTTAGGGATCTTACCTGTTTTCTTCATTGTAGTGAGAACAATGCCTAAAATATTTAAGATAACCACAGACTTGAAATACTCATATAAAAATTTCGTTCTGTCCATTTCATTCTGGCATAGCTTTAATTAGAATTAAAATTATCCTGAGAACATCTATAATTATTACATTTAAAAAGGAGCTGAAGGCACTCAAGGGTAATCAAAGCATCCAGGACTTAAAAAGCCAAGATCCTAGAAAGTAGAGTGTCATGCTGATATGAATCCTATATTTCCCTCCACATTTTCCCTCAGGAAAATTCTTAATTTTATTAACAGGAAAAAGAAGCCAAGCAGAAATATGAAGTTTCTTGTAGCAGTTTCAATGGAATGAGGACACAGAAGTTAAAGTGCAGGGATGCCAAGGTAGTTAGGATTGGACTAAGATCCTCAAGAGGAAAGAGCCACAGAAATGTGAGCTCAAAGTAATGTATAAAATTCCCCTTCATGTATTTTCCAACTCCATGTAGAATATGTGTAGGAGAGACACCTAGAATCAAAGGGCAATAGGAATACCTGGAGTACTAAAAAGCTAAGAAGGAACTTCTTCAGTCACTGGATGCTGTGAAGAAGGGGGTTAGAATCAAGGGACAAACAAGGTGAGGGTAACCTGGTAAATATGTCACTCTTAGTTGAGACACCATATTAGCTCAGCCCCCAAGAGAAACCAGAAAAATACCAGTCAATAAAGCTTGAAAATAAGCCTCAAAGAAACTCTTCCATACAATATCTGCCTGCAAGATTCAAATTAAATCCTCTTTAGAGAAAGAAAACACCTTTCGGGCTCTTCACACTTTTTTCATTCATATCTGATACTTAATCAAAGATTGAATGCCAAAAAGGAGAACTAACTCAAAATACAAGAGATAAACAGTCAATAGAAATAAACCTACAAGTGATCCAGATGTTGCAATTAACCGAGAAAATTTTGAAAATACCATACTTTGTATATTCAAGAAAATATAGAAGATGATAGAAAACTTCAACATGTAACTAGAATTTACAATAAATAAGTAGAAATTCTAAAACTATAAAAAAATGGAATAACTAAAATTAAGAATTCAAAATATAGGCTACAAATTCTTAGGTAACTCAAGAGAGACAATTAGTGAACTACAAGATAGGTCAGTAAAAAACATGCAAATTAAAACACAGAAGCACACACACACAAAAATAGGTAACGATTCAAAACAGAGTTGAAAAGTCTAATGTGAAATGATGAGAAATTCTAACATATACATTTTAGGAAGCACTTTACCTCAAAGAAGAGAAATAATGAAAAAGATTAAATGTTTGAAATACTTGGCCAAGAAATTTCCAAAACTGGTAAAATACATAAACCACAGATTCAAGAAGCCATTCAACCTCCTTACTACAAACAGAGTAAATACAAAGAAAATCACACCTTTGCTGAAAAACAAACACAGAAAATGAACCTTAAAAGTAGTCGAGGAGTGGAAGGATATCTTCAGAGAAGAAAATTAAGATTTAGTACTGACTTTTCAACGGAGTCTACGAAAGCCAGAAGCTAATGAAATAACATCTTTAAACACAAAAACTTTACCTAGAATTCTATGCCTAGAGAAGATATCCTTCAAGTTTTAAAGTAAAAGAAGTGTTCAAATGATAAAAAACGCATCTAAAGTTAAATAAATTACTAAAACAAATCCTTCAGGGTAGGAAAATAAATGCAGATGGAAGCATGTTAATGCAGGAAAAAATGAAGTACATGGAAAAACATAACCACAAACCAACAAGCTAATGAAGGGGGGAAAAGGAAAACAAACAAAAACTTGATTCATGCAAGAGAGGGCAATAAAAACCTAAGAAAATATACATAGAATACATACGACAAACAAAAAACTAATACAAAGATGGTATTGATAAATCTAATTATATTCTATAAAAAATATTAAAATAATTTGAATATGTTAATGAAATACTATCAGAATGGAATATAAAAATAAGCAAAACCTAATTATAGTCTCTTATGAGATAATAATTTTAAATATAAAACACAGAAATGTTAAATGGGAATGGTTATAAAAATATCTATTACTATAAAATTACCAGCCAAAAGAAAGTTGTTGTAGGTATGAAATATCAGAGGAAGTAGCCACTAAGGCATTTGGTTAAAGAGGGAACCTAGAGTTAAACAAGGGAATTTTATTATGATGAAATGGTCAATGATACAATCACTTCCTATACAAAATGTGATGCCCTAATAATGTAGCTTCAAAGTATGAGGCAAAATTTGACAGAACTATAAGTTCATTTAGAGAAACCCACAATCATAGTAAGAGATTTTAGCATTCTTCGGTCAATAACAGAATTCTTCCTCCCAAAGTCACTGAGGACTCAGAAGATTTTTAAAACCACATTAATAAACTTGAAATAACTGTGATTTTAGTAACAATATACTTAAAATTCTTTTCAAATGCTCATGGAACATTTCCCCAAATATATTATATGCTGAGACACATTTTTAAGAAACAAATAAAATCAATATTACATCAAACTCTTTCAGAAAACAAAACAGAGGAAACATTTCCCAATGAAATGTATATGGCCAACATAACTTTGACGCCAAAATCTAAATTAACAGTTTTATAAAAGAGAAAATTTATACATCCAAGTTCTTCTTGAATATAAATGCAAAAATTCTAAACAAATACTAGTAAACCAAATTCAGAGATAATAAAAAAGATAATACATTACAGCTAAGTTGGTTTATTCTAAGAATATAAGAGTTAAAGTTTGAAAATCACTGTTATATGCATAAAAAGTATTTGATAAAATCGAACTCATATATAAAATCATCATCATCATCATCATCATCATCATCATATTAGCCTCTTGGAATGGTAAAAATATGTTAAGGAAGGTAACTTCCTTAATCAAATATAGAGTTTCCACAAGAAACCTATATTAAAACTCTTACTTAGTGGTGGAATACTGAAAGCTTTCACCCAAAGACCAGAAGCCAGAAAATGATGAAAACTAATATCACCACTATTCAACATTTTACCAGAAATAGTAAATCAAAAACAAACAAATGCACAAACAAAACAAATAAAAGGCATAAGAATTGGAAAAAAATTGTAATTGTTCTCAGATGACATGATGTGTATACAGAATACCAAAGACCTGAGAGATAACCTACTAAAATTAATAAGTGATTTTAACAAAGTGGCTGAATATAAGGTCAATATACAAAAATATAATATCAGAAAATATCTGATAAATCTAACCAAAAATGTAAAAGACCTCTATGATGAAACCTACAAAGCATTTTTACAGAGATTTTTAATGGCTTACATAAATTGTGGGATAGTCTATGTTCATGGATTTTAAAAAGTAATAGACTAAAAAATATTATTTCTCCCAAGTTGATTTATAGATTCATTTGACCCAAGAAGAACATGACCCCTCCTTCACACTATAAACAAAAATTAATTCCAGGTGCATCTACATTTAAATGCTGAAAGCTATAAAGTTTCTAGAATATCTTAATGATCTAGGAGTAAGCAAAGATTTCTCATATATCACAACAATTAAATTTTTTATTTGAAATTAGAAACATTCTGTTCATTAAAATTAACCATAAAGACAGTGAAAAGGTAAGCCACAGAGGTTAGAATATTTGCAAGGGAAAAGAGAGTAGTATTCAGAACATATATAGAACTTCTACAAATCAATAAGAAGAAAAGATATACAACCCAATGAAAAAAATACACAAACACTTGATCATATCACAAAAGTGAATATCTAAATAGCCAATAAGCATTTTAAAAGGTATTCAAAATTATTAATTATGACAAATGAAAATTAAAACAACAATAGCTATACCACCACACACCTACTGGAATGGAAGAAAAAGACATGAAAATACAAAGTGTTTTGAAGATAGAGCTCCTCTAAAACACCCATATTCTTCTGATAGGGCTATGAACTGATATAATCACTTTGGAATACCATTAGGCACTATCAACTAAACGCAGGTGAATGTTAAGGCCCAGAAATTCTCTTCCTAAAAGAAATGTGACTATGTACATCAGAAGACATGCACAAGAATGTTCATAGCATTTAGCTTTAATAGGCAATACTATAATTAACAACAAATATCTTCCAATAGTAGAATAGATTACTATTCAAAGTGTATGTATTCAAATAAAAAAATGGTGTGTTCAAATAATAGATTTAAAAAGTAGCGTACTCAATAGATAAAAAGTGGGTATTTTCTTTTTATTTATTTAATTAATTGATTAATTAATTAATTTATTTATTTATTGAGAGAGAGAGAGAGAGAGAGAGAGAGAGCATGTGCACACCTGTGTGTGCACAAGCCAAGGAGGAGCAGAGAGGGAGAGAGAGAATCCCAAGCAGGTTCCGCACTGTGAGGACAGTGCCCAACCCTAGGCTCAATCCAACAAATTAGGAGATCATGACCTGAGCTGAAATCCAGAGTTGGACATTTAGCTAACTGACTGAGCCATCCAGGTGCACCAAAAAGTGGGTATTTTCAAGATTGGTATATATACAACTATACTCAACAACATAGATAAATCTTATGGACATAATATTACATGAAATAATAAGATGACATACTGTATGATTCCACTTATAGGAAGTTCAAAATAGGGAAAACTAATCTATGATGATGGAGGTATGAATACTGCAGAGGCATGAGGAAGTCTGGAGATGTTCATATGTTTTACATCTTCATCGGAGTGGTGTTTATGTGGGTGTAACTGTCTAGAGAAGAGGAAACAGAGCGAGTAAAACTAATGTAAAAGGCTAGTGCTCTGTATGATAAAACAGTGCTCGATTTGGTTGGAGCATTTGGAAGTCACAGAAGTGGTATAGATGTCTTTACACTTTGGTACCTTACTGTGGACTCTTACATTAACAATATAGAGGGTGTTCTCATTTTGCGAGGCAACAAAGAACTACAAAAGACTGTTGAGCAGGGCATACATAAGCTCAGAGTTGTATTTAATGAAGGATAACTGATAAACAAAACATTGTGCAAATCATTTTGTCAAAGAGTACGCACAAACTCTTGTTAATATTCTCGGAGCACAGTCACATACTGTACATGCTTGTAGAGTAAATAAAGAGGATATTAAGAAATCAGAAGCATACCTTTTCAAGTGTTGTTTAAAATAATCTATGACATAGTGTTAAGAGGATAAAAATCTTAAAAACTGATTTAGCTCCAAAACAGTATACTAAACATTTTTAAGACCTATATTTATACGTTGTGGTTGGTACTTACTTCATCAAATGTAAAATCCTCCAAATTTATTTCTTCATATTCTTCTTCAGATTCTTCATTCTTAATAGCCTCTAAAGCTGTTGTCAGTTTCTTTCGCAAAAGGAAGCCCTTCCAAACTGCCTAAACAAAAATTTAAAGCATGTTATACAAGGTTATAGATCAAACTACAAACCAGATTCTCTGTGTTATCCCATTAGGAAGATAAAACATCTAAGCCCTTAGTTTAATGGCTCAATAATCTGTTTTTTGAACTTTATGTGACACTTAAAACTGTAAGATAAATTAAACAACTGCATGTGTCTAAAGTTCTGAATCTCAGGAGACTTTCCTTGTGGTAAGCAGAAAAGAATCTTTAAAACTCCCTCAACTGCACATGTAGGTCAACCAATCAATTATCTGACAATTCCTCCAGGACCCATTCTAAACTAAGAAGAAAGAGATACAAAGGAAAACCAATTTTTCTCATTTTCAAATAATTGTGTATAAAATAAACTAACACACATTTAGGAAAATTTCAACATATACAAATGGCCATATTAGAAAGGTATAATCTTTTCCCATAACTATTAACTAATTTCATTTTAAAATAAACTAAGCACATAAAAATAGAATTAAAATCATTCAGATTCCTTAATAATCTTGGAGTTGAGAAAGCTTTCCTAACTATAACTCCAAGAACTCTGTAGCTTTTAAATAAGTACTTTTATATACTACTAGGGAGTGAGCTCTAAGATCCATTAAGTATAAAAAAAAACAAGATAGAAACAAGTGTATATTGTATGCTGCCATTTTTATGCAACTTTGCATATAAATATACAATAAATACATAAATTATATAAACATATACACTCAAATATATTCATATATATATGTGGTTGTTAATATTTACAAATAAAAGTTATGAAATTAATTTTAAAAATCATTAAGTATAGAGGCAGAAAATAGGATGCAAGATATAGCAACAGAAACCAGACTTCTCTGAATATACCTTTCTTAGATTTGACTTTGGAACTGTGCACATGCATAAAATAACTATAAAACAAACAAATATGAAATAAAAAGGAAGTCCTGAAGAGATACAAAAACATATTTTATGCTGGGGGCATATACACATGGAAGTTATTTAAAGTGACTTTAAAATATATTTATTCCTAGTCAAATATACTCAAAAGACAAATTTAACTACAGAAGATACCTTAAATATGTTTTCAATAATCATATTGTTAGTAATAATATTGGTATTGTTATCATGGAAAATCTATATATGGAGAACTGGAATATATGGACAATAGCCAGAACATACATGACAATAGAAGTCACTCATAACCTCTGCAGCAACTAGCCTTGAAAGCCAAACCACAACCCAGGCAACAAGTAGCCAAGAATGGTCCAGATTTTGTCAATGACTGTCAGCCTCCCTACTTTTGTTCCTACTTCCAACTCAGGATCAACCAAAGCTAGCCAAATAAGCTTCCCAACCAATCACATAATATGTCCTACTTTCTAGCTGCCCGCTTTAATACCTTCCCCCTGCCCAAACCCTCCAATTAGACCATACCCGAAGATCTTTTTTTTCTCTCTCTCTTTCTCCACTAAAGGTTTCCTACTCTCCCCCCTGCCTTTGAGACTATGCCAAAGGCAACTGAGAGTGGCTGAGTCCCTTGCTATAGCAGTCTCTGAATAAATAGCCTGTTTTCTTTTTTTCTTATTTGTATGGTCCTTATTTATTTTCACTAAGTATGTGCATGTGTACACAGACACAAACACAGATACGCACACACACACACACACACACACACACACACACAGAAAGGAGAGTGAAAAGGAGGAAAAAAATAAAGAACAATTATGTTAATGTTATTGGGAACCAGAAATTTCCATAGAAGAAAAAAGATGCAAATATAAAATCGAATAAGTAAAAATCCTGTAGTCCTAAATTTAATATTAAAATATCAGTATGAACCCATGGTATACTTTTTCTTAAAAATATGTATTTGTAAGCTCCGTACAATGAAAAAACATCTAGAAACTATGACCATACCAGTAACAACAACACCTCTAAGATCCTAATTCACTCCTAAACCCAGGCTGGGTTTCTAAATATTATCCCCATTAAAGGAACCAAAGATCTTTGGCGCAATGTCTGAATCTAGGCCTGGCACAAAATGTATGCAAAATGAACCTGAAACATAATGGCACATTAGAAAGCAAGGGAAGTTTTTAAAAACTACTGAATTGTGTCACAAAAGCTAATTTGAAGCTAACCTGGCCAAATGAGGGACAATTTGAGCATCAGTAAGAGTAAAATTGCAATGGAATTAAACATCATATATTTAAAAATTTTATGTGTATATTATGATAGAACACATTATGGTGACCTCTGAAGGATACTGGGAAACCTTATTAATCTAAAACTTGGTAAAAAAAGCATCAAGCATTTAACCTGCCTTTCCAGCGAATTGCACCTCAAGGTAAACTACATAGTCAATTAAACAAAGTTTCTCTCTATAGACATTTTTTTTGTTTAAAAATGAAGAAATTACACATAGAGTATCAATATTTTGCAAACTATTTACAAGAATTGACCTAGGCAATTATTATCAATGGTCACTAATATTCCTAAAAGAGAGGCAACTAGACATTATGTGCTTCTTCACTGTAATACATACAACCACTTAGAGGTATTCATTTTTTAAACTTTTTTAAAAAATGTTTATTCATTTTTGAGAAAGAGAGAGAGCACGAGCAGAGGAGGGGCAGAGAGAGAGGGAGACACAGAAACCGAAGCAGGCTCCATCCAGGCTTTGAGCTGTCAGCACAGAGCCCGATGTGGGGCTCAAACTCATGAACCTTGAGATCATGACCTGAGCTGAAGTCAGACACTTCACTGACTGAGCCACCCAGGCGCCCCTGAAGTATTCTTGATAAAAAACAAAACAAAACAAAACAAAACAAAACAAAACCCAAATAATAGCAAATTTTATAACTTTCAGCTTACAGAAAAAGAAGGAACCAAGAAACATGTATGTGATGCTATGGGGATACATTTGGCAAAACTCAGAAAGCAGAAAACTACAGGAGAAAAGACCTAGTTTCCTTAATAAACTGTAAGGAAAAAAGAGAGAGGGTTACTATGTATTTAAAAGACTTTTAAGTATTATTTAAACCAAAGGCAAAGTGATGACTTTATTTGTATTTTGATTAAGAAAAATCTGTAAACAAACATTGATAAAACAATATAAATTTGAATATTGATTTGATATTTGGTGATATTGAAAAATAAGTTTCAATTTTTGGTTGGTAATGTAGTTCTACTTAAAGCAATAGGTCTTATAGAAATTCATACTGAAATATTTACAAAAGAAATGGTATCTGGAATTTGTTTCAAATAATCTAGTGATGAGTGGGGAGAGGTGGGTTGGTTACAGAAGATATCAAGGTGACATGGAGACCTAGGGAAAACAGGGTATAAAGGGAAACTTAAATCCAGGCTTTCAATAATAAGGATCAGCTCACTGTGGTTCACAACGGATCCAGCCCAACTCATCAGGGACAGGACTTCTCCAAAGCTCTAGAGTACAATATACAGTGTGTGTCTTTCTGGTGTGATATATATAGATACTTTCCTCCAGCCACCTCTGATCAGTTTATGAGAAATAAAGGTATTATAGATGTCCAGATTCATCTTCTAGCTTATTTGTTTCTGTCAAGATCTTAACTTTTCCCCAGTAATCCATCTACAATTAATTCATGTTTCTCACATATTCAAATTAATTCCCTGGCCAAGAAATTGTATCTATTTTCCCTCCAACTCCCATCAACTCCCATTCCCAAAACATACTATACACTTGTTCTCTCCTAAAGGATTACTTTGTAATCATCTGGCAAACAACGAGAGGGTGAGAAAGACCATGGGGCAAAACGTTAACATAAGGTGATTCAGGTATCCAGACCTTGCTAGCTCTGTAATCCTGACAGACAGCTGTCAAGGATGCCTCAAAACCTGTCTTCATTTCAGCCAACCAGAAAGGGAAAAGAATATGAAGGGATATCTGTGCAATGTTTAATGATCCGGACATGGAGGTGGTGTACATGTCTTTCATGTACAATGTATTGACTAGAACTCAGAAAAAGAGCCATACTAAAGTGCAGGAGAAGGTGGGATATCTAGTCTGGCTGTATGCTTGGAAGAAGGGGAGAATGTGAGTTTTAGTGAGCAGAGAGCAGCCTCTACCACATCCATCATAAAATGTTCATTTTGCTCCTTCTAAAGCCCAGGCTCTTTCTATTGCTTTGTGCTCTGCTTTCTAGAATGGTAAGTCAGTCTAGAATTCATACTAACACAAATGCTGTAAGTAACCAGATGACTGTATGCAAGAGAAGAGAAAATGAAACTGAGATCACTTCAGGTGATTTTAAATACCATGGTGTACAATAAAAGAGACTTGCTCTAAGCTGCAAAGGCTGAATTATGCTTACTTTTGTCATGATACACAGAAGCTCAACAAAAGGACATTCATCAGAGATATCAGTCCCTGAACTAGACTGTTTCACAAAGTGATAAACTTCTGTTTCTTCACTGAACAGAATGAAGCAAAAGTTTCAGATCCATGTACCATCAATGCTGAACAAAGTATTCCTTATCAACTGATGACAGGAGGGAGTTTGGTCTGCATGATATATTCATTTCTCATGTTGCAGAATAATATTTTGAGATAGTAACTGAGGTTCTTTCTTTTCCTCAGAGTTTCCTTGAATCCATTGAATCCCCCCCCCCACTCCCACCACCATTCAGGCATTAATAATGTCTATGCATTGCCCTTAGGAATACAGTTCAGACAAATTAAGTCAACTGAAATACTGAATATATTTATTAGAACCATAGCAAAGATAATGTTGAAAACTATGGCTTTTGTAGTAAAAGCCAGCAACTTAATTTTAAGGCTATTCCTCTAGTTGGTTATTCCAATACCTTGGAGGCATCCATGACTCCTTACGCTCTCTTACATACCACACCCCCATGAACTGATATTATCAGCTCTACCTTCAAAATAAACCAACATATATTCTGGCCTGTGATTTTCTTACTGCTTCTACTGCAACACTCTGGCCTCATGCTACCATTATCCCTTGTCTGAATTACTGTAATATCCCCTAACTGATTTTGCTGCTTCTACCCCTGCCTCCCTACAGTATAATCACAACATAAAGGAAACTTGATCATGTGAGCCTACTGCTCAGATTCCTATATCTTCCCATGTCATTCAGATGACAAGCCAAAGTCTTTACACTGACTTATGATTTGTAAGTGTTACCCTTCTCCCCTCCATCACTGTCCAGTCACCCTGGCTTCTTGTTGCTCTTTATAAACACTGCAGTATCCTCCTAAATCAGTGCCTTTGATCAGATATTCCACTGTCTGGAGTGTTCTTCCCCCAGAAAGCCAATGGCTTAATCTGTCACTGTAATGTCACATTTTCTGGCCTTCCATTTCCATCATATCTAAAATGATAAACTTTCCCTTGATACTCCTGTTCTGTTTATCCTGCTTTATTTTTCCTCTTCGTACTTATCACTATCTAATATATTTATTTACTAACTGCACATCCCAACAGAATGTAAGCTAGTAAGATTTTTGTGCCAAGAATATTTGTTGAAAGAATGGATAAAGGGAAAAGCTAATTTTTTGGTTACTCTCTTTCAATTCGGTACCATTATGTATTTATTTAGTTTATTTAGTTTATGTATTTATTTAGCATTATTTAGTTTTATGTATTTATTTAGTTTATTTCATATTTATGTATTTTTTTAGTTCTGCCTCTTCCACTAGAATGTAAATTCCATGAGGGCAGAGAACTTATACAGTTTGTTTATAGTTATGGTTCCTAAGCCCATAATAGTGCTTGACAAATAGTAGATTCTAAAAAATATTTGATGAATAAATAAATAATAGGATGAATGTGATTAGGTTGAACTTCACTTCAAAATCTGATCTTGGTGAGGTTGAATCAAGTCTATTCAATACTTGCTCCCTGAATTTCTCATTAAAACGTGTATTTGAAGAACTTTAACAATTATTTTAGTAGATTTTTAAACATGCTTCTAAAAACAGCTCTAGATTAGGCCAAGTGAGAGTTGCTATGGCTAATCAAATGTTACCAAATGTGGCAAATGGCATATCTGATCAGAAGCTTTAAATATGATTGTGTGGCTCAGTTTGGCCCTTGGTCATGAGAAATGTATTTCTAAATTATAGGCTACTCTTTCACCCTAGATACTAAGCACAGGCACAGCCAACCTATGGCCTACATGTCACCTAACTAAGTAAGAAGCAAATCCAGTAGCTGTAAATCACTGACATCCGTGGGTTGTCCATTATATAGAATTACTCAGTGAAAGATGACAACTACATCTCTCAGGACTATTTCACCAAAAGATTAAAGCTAACCTGAATAAGAATAGCAGCCTTTTCCCTCTGTTCTTGGATATTCACGGTGTTTTCCCTTTTTTCTTCCTTTAAAATAGTTTTATTCTTGATGCAGTCATTGGGTTGGAATGTCAGGGGTTCTACTTCAGCAGTATGTAGCCTTGTAGAGAAATTAATCTGTCTGCGTACCATGTAACCACGCCAGTGTGCCTGGATTACCAAAGCTGCCATACTATTCAGAAGAGGAAAGAAAACATGGTTAGAACCCATAAAAACAGTTGTAGGTAAGAGGTCCTCATAAACTGTATGTATAAACATGAACTGCATCAAGTATTATTTTGAAATAAGAACATCTTTTGTTTAACAATAGGCACATAGGTAAAAATGGTACGGAAAACCTTCAAATCTGAAGAAGAGAAACGGGCCAGTAATTTAGAGAGGGATGTGAGGACTAGGGGGTTTTTGTTTGTTTCTTTTAAGGAGGAAAATAATACCAAGATTTTTGTATGATAACAGAGTATGTTGATCAAGTAGAAAGGGGGGAAAGTGATGATGTTGCAAAAAGGGACAATGCAGGAGCCTATGCTGAGTTGCAACAGAGGATGTGATCTTCTTCACAGTGGAGAGACTAGCCTTGGACAGAAGGGAGGGCCCCCTCCACTGTAAGAGAAAGGACCCGTGAGGTTATTACTAGCTGCACTTCCCTCCCTGCCCATGACAAATATTAAATCATGACAAACCCAGTAGTAAATTCTAACATTTTCCCAGCCTACATCTATTTGACAATTTCAGGCACTGAATCAATCAATGCTGTGTTTTATCCATACCCCCCTAGGCTGCCCAGCAATATTAGCAAAATTTGAATAACAATGATAGTAAGTGGGTTCTCAGTGTGCTTCACCTTTTAACTCTTCCTAATTGGATAAATTTCCCTTTTTCCACACAGATTATTGCAGGAATATTATCAAGGTACTGAGTATAGTCAAAATACTAATTATTCTGTCTTAAGTGCTCTTTAAATTCCAGAGTTTAGTTTAAAAGGCACATGAAGGAGAAGTGATTCTTGCATATATCCCTTGCATTAAAACAGTTTTCAGTAATTTTATAATTATTGGCAATTCAAATGAAATTTTCTCCTTCCTCATACTAGTAAGTTTAAGGCAAAGTGGAATTGAGTCATAAACTCTGCCAGACAAGATCACACATTGTTTTCTCTCATAGTAGTATATTTGTGGGAAATTAGGAATGATGTAACCCTTTTTATCATTATTTTGCTTTATTATCACTATTGTTATCATCATCATAATTTTACTTAAACCCTGTAGAAGACTTCAATCTATTTTGCTATGAATAGAAAGTTAAAGTTAATGGATAAAACTTCTGACCTAAGATAAACTACTTGAACTCCACATGCTTAGAAAAAATAATCACATTCCAACAAATCATGTCCTTCTGTAGGGTAAACAGAACTATAAATTTTGCAATGGATTTAATTTGTATTCAGTTGTTCAATTATCAATTCATTCTTTCTTCTTTTGAACAGAAACAAGTTAGGAAGTTTTTAAAGCACTATAATTGGTATTTTGGCTGATAAATAATCTGAAAATGTATTTATCATTTATAACTGGTAAAAAGTGAAAGGCTTGTAAGAAAACTCATTTAAGCTCAGACAGCATCTTGTATTTTTCTACAAATGCATACAAGTTTCACTGACTGTAACTGTAAATTTCTTCTAAAGCTCACCAGTCATTGAGTGCCTGAATTCCTCAGCCCAACATCATCAAAATTTCCCAAGGGAAACAACAACAGTGAGGGATATTTTCCTCAGTTACACTAACACAAGGACTGTTTTTTACTACACTGAAAGCAGGTAAACATGATGACTTTGGGGCTTCCTGAATGTAAGATGTTTCCATGTTGAGAAAAACAGCTTGTATCAGAGGTGCCTACCATCATCACCATCACCATCATTATCTTTTTTTTTTTTTTTTGGCAAAAATCATAATGATAAAATGCCCTTAGCATAAGAACACATGTAAATCATACTTAGGAAATATCTACACAACTGACAGTGAATCTTCCTGAAACACTGAATGGTGAGGTTCAGTAAATGGGTACATTTTCTTTTCTCGTTATTCTTTAGCTCCTTGGCTTGTCTATATTTTCAGTTCGCAATCCTTCCTTATTATCATCGTTTAGTTATTTTATTGATAACAGATTAAGAAGTTCTGCATGTTGTTTATATGAAATTACAATAGGCAGGGTCTGGAGTGTTTGGAGATGATGGGGTTCAGAATATGCTACCTCAAAATACGGCATCCTGGTATACTAAATATTTTAAGCTGTAGGAATTTGAGAAACAGCATGTCCAGGAAGGACTTTTTGACCTTCACCAGAAGCAGGCCATAAGACCCTCCTGTGAGAGGTGTCCTTCATGTACCTAGAGAAAAGAAGCATTCTCATCTGAAGATGGATGACAAGAAGAATCTGAATCAACAGGCCTTGCTAAATTTACCCCAGTTTACTACACTTAGCTTATACCCTTTGCCCTAATTATATTTTCCACAACCTTCTATTCTTTGTCAAACCTGATACGAAATTGCTCAGGTTTAACTATTTCTTCAGGTCTTATTTCTTTAGGAAGACTTCCATGTCATGTGAAACATATTAAATACATTTTTATGCTTTTCTCTTATTAATTTACCTTTTATTTCAGGGATACCAGCTGAGAACTTAGAAGGGTGGAAGTAAAAGATGATATTTTTCCTCCCTTACAGAGCAAAAGTAATTGATTAAATAAACTGATGAAATATAAAGGAGGAAATATTAGAGCCACTTTCAAGAAAATTTAAAAAATTTTTGCACAAGGAATACA
Organism: Panthera leo; assembly: GCF_018350215.1. Taxonomy (NCBI): domain Eukaryota; kingdom Metazoa; phylum Chordata; class Mammalia; order Carnivora; family Felidae; genus Panthera; species Panthera leo. Next base: position 107,198,871 of record NC_056685.1, on the reverse strand, counting down.
TCTTAGTTTTAGCATATCAAACTTTTTAATATAGCTTTCAGAAAAGAAATCACCATTCACACTGACAACTTCTGAAAGAATAAAGACTGGGAAAAATAAGGTCAGCTACTGTGATTTTCTGCATTCTGCCCTATTCAGCACCTGTTATTTTAGGAAAAGCTAAATTTAACCATTTTTTAATTTTGTTGGCTTGACAGTGAGGCCAACAGTAAAAAAAGAAAAAAGTTGACAAGCTGAAGTAATATTTATCTTTTCTGGTTTGATAGAAAAATTAAAGCCATTAGCTTTATAAAAGTATTTAAAAGTTGGCAAACCATAAAACAGACTCTTAACTATTAAGAACAGGAGGTGGGTGGGGGATGGGTTAAATGGGTGATGTGTACTAAGGAGGGTACTTGTATGATGAACACTAGGTGTTGTATATAAGTGATGAATCACTAAATCCTACACTTGAAACTAATATACTGTATGTTAACTGGAATTTAAATAAAAACTTGAAAGAAAAAAAATTAAAAATTAAAGTATTTAATAGTTGGAAGAGGTTTATGTGATTAATATCAAAGAATATTGGCATACTTTATAGGTTGTTATGCCAACAAAAATTATAGCACATGCATTCAAATACTTGCATAGATGCTTATTAAATTATTCTGAGATCAAGAAGCAAAGACATAGTACATGAAAAGGTATACTTTTAAAAATGAAATTACCTGATTATTCAGCAAGTTTTCTTTATATTATTTTTAGAATAGCAGAGTGTTTTATTTTTTCTTAAAAATTCATTTTAATTGTTTAAAGATTAGAAAACAGAAAGAATAATTTTACATGTACTTATTTTCAATGAAATACTAGTCAACTAAATCAGAACCTGCCAAAATTCAAATTCATACGTACTATAATTAATAATTTGTACACATCATAAAAACATAATTAAAGGAATTCATATGAAATACAATAGTGATTTAAATCCTTTACCAAAACATGGATGAATACTATCAATAAAAAATACAAAATATACAATGTAAAGAAAAATGGTGTATTAAGTCTTACATTTTATTACGATGTCCAATATTTTGGCAATTCCTCAGCAGAGAACTTGTCATTACTGTTTCCACAAATGGGATTCTTTTAGTGGGGATACTGTTTAATTTGCTGTCTTCTCTCTTCTGGTCTGCTATTTCTCCCTGATTTCTTCCTTCCGTATCTTCACATAAAGAGGATTTGGTTGATGTAGAATGACTAGAGTCAGAATTCATCCATTTCTCAGAAATATCTGGTGATTCCAGTTTATACCTGTCTGAACAAGACTGGAGAACTCTATTTTGCAGGATGCTATCACTATCTGTAGCTAAATGATTTTGCTGGACTTCTGATTCTTCTCTCTGGGTGATACGTGCATCCCCGTGTTCATGTGCATATCGGCATTCATTACTAAGTGTCATTAATTTCTTAAAATAATGGCAGAGATTTTCTACAGCATCCAGGGTGACCAAATTTCTAAACAAATAAAGAAGACATTTAATAAGAACTATATAACCAATATTAAAACTTATATAGGTTTTGGAAATTTCCCTTGTGTGGTTTGACATGAAAATTAAGCTTTACTACAATATTCATTAAAAACTTATTTCTGGTTGTTTATATAGAAATTGATCTCATTTCTAACAAAATTTGAAAATATTTGTTTAGCTAATTTAGATCCGTCAATCCAGACAAAATGTCTGGAAGTTTTAGAACCATTTTTATTCTAGGTATTTTTGGTACAATTGAATGAGAAAAATCCATGCTTTTACTACCATAAACATGAGAGATCATGGCTGCCTAAATTTGGAGAAGTTATTTATGAAACAAAGTTAAAAGTACTTTCTACATTGACTCTTGCCATGCAAAATATTTGTATTGGACTTTTAAACAAAGAATTTATATTATGGGAAAGTTTTATTCCCCTTTTTCTCTGGAAAAACAATCCATTGCAAAGAGAATTCAAATACTTTAAGATATAAATGGTGGTGATTCTCTTAAACAATTGTTGAATTTTTATCTTATGGAGGCTATCTATGGCTTATGTAATTAATCAAACTTTCTGTTTGCCAGATTTGAGGATCTCAGTAGCAAATGTAAAGAACTTTGCACTTGTATGAGCCTTTTTCTTGGCTACACTTTATTTACCTCCCATTATTTTTTTTTTTAATTTTACTTACTCCAACTGTATATTTTCTAACTATATTTAATATATAGCCACAAGCTGTCTTATCTTTTTCTTGCAGGATATAAATAAATACAAGACTTTTAACCATACCATAAAAATGAAAGTTATAGTCCCTATATGTAGAGATAAATAGTCTTGTGTTCACAAAGGTATTATCAGACATTAGCATAGTCTCCTCCAATATATATTTTTGATATTTTGTATTTCATTCATTTTGGTGGCTAATAATGTATAAAAGTTTCAATTCAATATTGGGATATCAAGTGGTTACTGATTAGGTATTGAATTCACCATCTATTATTAATATAAAATATAGTCTATTTTCCATTATCAATGCCAAAATGAAACAAGTTGCAATGACAATGGATTATCCAAAGGAATTGAGAAATCTATGTTTCAACATGAGAGATATCAAGGGTCACCTTTAAACAAAAAAATTGCGTATTACCATACATATTCAAGGAAGTATGTTTAGTTTTGCACAAAATAAATGTAAATAACCTTAGTCTTTATTAAAAGTAAAAATTAATTATCTGTAACAATTATTATTTTTGAGAGAGAGACAGAGAGAGAGAGAGAGAACAAGCAAGAGGCAGAGAGAGAGGGAGAGAAAGAGAATCCCAAGCAGGCTCCGCACAGTCAGTGTAGAGCCTGAGGTGGGGCTCCAAGTCACAAGCAGTGAGATCAAGATCATGACCTGAGCCAAAGTCAAGAGTCGGATGCTTAACCAACTGAGCCACCAGGCACCTAGGTGCCCCAGACAATTGGGATTATTTAAAAGCTGTGAGATTTGTTTTTAATCTGAATGGACTATATACAAAAATATTTAAATAGAAAAACCAAATCTTATGTAGATGGGCATGTATGAAAGTGCAAAGAGCAATAATTTAAAAATTAAGTTTAGGTATTTAGAAGCGCATATTACAATTATAATTCCAGTTTTAATGGAGAGTCATCATAAGTGAAGTATGAAATCACTTTCCTTTTTCATTTGTGTTTTCTGGAGCAATGCAAATTAGAAAATATAATTATAGAGGGGTGTCCAGGTGGTTCAGTCAGTTAAGCGATCAAGTTTTGATTTTGGCTCAGGTCATGATCTCATGGTTTGTAAGATCAAGCCCCACACTGGTCTCTGTGCTGACAGTGCAGAGCCTGCTTGAGATCCTCTCTCTCCTTCTCTCTGCTCCTTCCCCACTCATGCTCTTTCTCTCAATAAAAAATATTAAAAATCTTTAAAAATAAAAGAATATACAATTATAGAAAGATCAAATATACTTCATTCATAGTAACGTACCCTGAATTTTGGATGGGGAATGGGAAATTCTCTTTCTTTTATATCTAATTAGGATTCTACTCTCAACTTCTGTTCTTCTGAATATGTGCATGTGTTGACTGCTCTTATCTACTGTGCGCTCATAATATTTGAATATATTAATATAATATATGTACAATATATCTAATACATAATAAATGTTGTATGCCTTGCTCCATTGTAACTGTTTGTCTAATTTTCTCTTATGCTAATCTGTTAATTCTTTGAAGATAAAGTATAAAACTTAGCTTATTGTGTATTTTGTTTACAATCACTGTCAAATAAATTTATGACTGATTCATTGAATGACTGACTGAATGGATGTTTGATTCTTGTCTTGAAGCTATCCTCATGATTTCACTTACTTTATCTAACACTTTAGCATTGAAATTATATTTTAAATTGTGTTTTTAAGAGAGAATATCCTTAAAACACACAGTACTAATTTAAAAAAACATCACTGTATTAATCAGCGTATTTTTTAAATTATATACATAAATTGCATTATTCTTTAAATTATGAGAAGAGAACAGTCTTACCCTTTCACAGTAATATACTTTTCAATTAGTAAGTTGAATTCTTGAATCTGGGACTGACAAAGTACCAAGAAACATCCTAATTCTGGTTGATAGTATTCTTCAGTCTGCCTTTCTGAACAAGAGTTTATCATTTCACCATTGAGGATTCTTAGAGCCGGTAACACTTTAAGTAGAGAATGCCTATTGAAAGCAGGAAAAAAATTAATAATCTTGAAGAGTTTATATCTAAAATAACCATATAACTATTACTTAAACAATATAAACACAGAGTATATCTCAGAAAATGCTATTGATTTTGTAGAGAAAATGATACTGTTAAATTTGTTAAAAATTTCTATGGTATCATGTCATGTACAAAGTTAAATTTTAGAGACTTGACAAACATTTAACCATTTTCTTCTATAACATAAATGGGAAATTTAGCAGATGGAAACTTGGGCTGGGAGTAAATAAAAAGCTACATTATAAAAAAATAATATCAGATACAGTATTTTAAAAATATGATAATTAAAATAAAACTACTGAAATTTGTTGTTTATTTTAGAAGAAGAGGTAAATTCTGATTGTTTCTCTTAGTAAAACATAGTTAAGAGTAGGTCTAAAACAAGAGTAGTAAACAATCACCTTGTTTATCATGATCTGAAAAATCTAAACTTATATTTCTTCTTGAATCTTGCTAAAAATTATGATAATAAAAATATCCAAAGTATGCATAGAAGTCTGTACCAATTTAAAAGGCTAATGGTGTGAAAAACCAAGCCAGACAGCAAGAGCTTTCCACCAGGCCTAGCCATTTATAAGTATTTACCCAATCCTTTCGCAAGGGTACTGTGGGCCTCTTTTCACAAGGCCATTAATGGTCAAAGGGGTAAAATGGACTTCTTGAATGAATAAATCCCCCTTAGTTAGAAACTAAATTTCTTACGAGGAAAAGTACAAAACTGATGAAAGATATCAACGAACTAAATAAATGGGAAGATGTCCAATGAAGATATTTTCATAGATAGGAAGTTCAAAATTGTTCAAGAGATCATTCCTTCTCAACTTGGTCTTTAGATGCAATGCAACTCCACTAAAAGTACCAGTAAGGTATTTTGTGTATATCAACAAAATGCTACTAAAATTTACAAAAAGAAGCCAAAAAACAACAACAACAAAAAATCCAAAAAGACAAAAACAAAAAACAAACAAGAATAGCCAATTCCACACTGAAAAAGAAGAAAAAAGTTGGAAAACTAACACTTTTGACTTCGCACTTACTACAAAGCCACAGTAATCATGACAGTATGGTATTGGCAAAAGAATAGACACATTTATCAATGGAAGAGAGACAGACAAATATATCAATGGAAGAGAAGAGAGAACCTAGAAGTAGACCTCCATGAATCTACTAAAGTGGATCAGTCAACTAATCTTTGACAAAGAAGCAAAGGCAATACAATGGAACAAAGATAAATGATGCTAGAACAATCAGACATTTACATGCAAAAAAGTGAATCTAGACACAGACTTTGTATCCTTCAAAAATTTAACTCAAAATGGGTCATATACCTAAATGTAAAATGCAAAACCATAAAACTACTAGAAGATAACATAGGAGAAAAAATTAGACGGCACTGGTATAATGATGACTTTTTGATAATAATAACACCAAAGATACAATTCATGAAAGAAATAATTGATAAGATGGACTTCATTAAAATTAAAAACTTCTGCCCTGTGAAAGAGAGTATCGAGAGAATGTGAAGACAAGCCATATACTAGGAAAAATATCTGATAAAGGGTTGTTATACAAAATATATGAAGAAATTTTAAAGCTCAATAAGAAAATAAATACACCAATTAAAAAATGGGCCATAAAACTTAATAGACCCCTCACCAAAGAAAATATACAGATGGTAAGTATATGAAAGATATTCAACATCATTTGTCATTAGAAAATTGTAAATTAAAATAACAAGATACTATTATCTATTAGAATGGCCAATTCAAAATGCTGACAATTCCAAACGCTGGTGAGGATGTGAAGAAATAAAAACCCTCAATCGTGCTGGTGGAAATGTGGAATCAGTGCAGATATTTCGGAAGATAGTTTGGTGGTTTCTTACAAAAGTTAACATATTTTTACTATACGATCCAGCAATGTGCTTCTCAGATTTACCTAAATGAATTAAAAACTATATCTGCACCAAAATCTCCACACAGATGTTTATAGCAGCTTTATTTGTAATTGCCAAAACCCGGAAACAACCAAGATGTCCTTCAGTAGGTGAAAGGATAAATAAACTGAGTTACATCCATACAAAGGAGTATTATTCAGCACTAAAAAGAGATGAGCTATTAGGCCATGAGTAGGGAAGATTCCTAAATGCATATTACTAAGTGAAAAAAGACAATCGGATAGGGCTACATGCTGTACAATTCCAACTATATGAAATTCTTGAAAAAAGTCAAAACTGAGACAGTAAAAAGATCAGTGTTTTCCAGGGATTAAGGTGAAGGGAGGGATGAACAGAGCATTTTTAGGGCAGTGAAACTATTCCGTATGATACTACTACATAGCGAATACATGTCATTATACATTTGTCAAAATCCATAGAATACACAACACCAAGAACAAACCCTAATGTAAAGTATGGACTTCAGGTGATAATGATGTGTTGATGTAGATTCATCAATTGTAACAGGTGTACCACTTTGGTGTAGGATGCTGATAGTCGGGGAGGTTGTCTATGTGTGGGGACAGGGTATACCTGGGAATTCTCTGTATTTTCTGCTTAATTTTGATAACCTGACCTTCTCTAAAATATAAAGTTTTTTAATGTTTATTTATTTATTTTGAGAGACAGAGCACAAGTGGGGAAGGGGCAGAGAGAGAGAGAGAGAGAGAGAGAGAGAATCCCAAGCAGGATCTGCACTGTCAGTGTGGAGCCCAACACGGAGATCAATTTCATGAATCATGAGATTATGACCTGAGCTGAAATCGAGAGCCAGATGCTTAACTGACTAAGCTACCCACATGGCCCCCAAATATAAAGTTTTTAATTAAAACACAAAATAAGACAAACTCACAGTTCTCTAAAAACTAAATGAAGGACAGCAAGATAAGATTACAAAAATGCCAAGGTTTAAGAAAGAAAACTCCAGTCAGGTACTCCTTCCACCTAGACGGTATATAGTCAGGGTCAACATATCCATTTATACAAACACAATTGTAAAACATAATTTTTATATTTATAGAAATACTTTATATAATAATTTATATATAACTTATATAGATTTATATTTACATATTTATGTATACTTTATATATAAATGAAGAAATTGGTCCACTGAAGCAAAAATGCCAAGGCCCAACTAAAGTCATAACACATTACTATGTATAGTTATGATCTTGATAGTCTTGGTATTTAATAAAAGATAATCACAAGAAATATATAAATACATTTCCTTTAATGAAAGCAAAAAAAGAGAAGAACATCACAGTTTTTCATTTACTCAGGATACATGATTAATTTCCCACGCTTACCTCCCTCCACCCTTTGAGAAATAATACTTTTTTTCTCTTGCAGATATTTAAATAAGGAAAGAGGGAAAGCAAACAGATTATGTTCAAGATAACTATCAGATGTTTTACAGTGTTAAAGAGCTTAATCTAGTTAAGAAAACTTGGGTCCATCACTTCTTGGCCTTTTGGCTAAGATCAAGTGAAGACTAGGGTCCATTTATTTGGAAATTTTTAAGCTTTTTTTTTTTTTTTTTAGGCTTGAAGATACCAATATTGGTCATATCATAAACTACCGCACTTACTATAAAAGGTTAAATAACTAGCATATATTGCATTTCTGTTTGGATTCATTTTAAGATGTGGTTCAAAAACAGAATGCTAATTAAGATAATGGCTATTCATCACAGAGGTACAATACTAAATATAACATGAAATCTTTGACTGAGGCTACCATCAAAGCAAGGAAAGGTTAAGCTCTGAAATTGAAGCTGGTAATAATTAAAATGTAATGGAGAGATTAACTATCCATATTCTATCCTATCAAATTGTTTATTACATTAGTAATGAAACTATATTGCATTCTAAATCTCCCTCAAGTATATAGTCAACTTTTCTTCAAGACATGACATGTCAGAATAACGTGGCTGTAAAATGCCACATATGAAATAAAGATGCTTTTGAAATGTGATAATAAAGGGTAGTAAAAGTTAAAACTGTATTGGTGTTTATACAGCTTAAAAAAGAACATGCTCTAATCCTATTGATGATCTTATTTCATTAGATCATCTCCTAAAATACAGAAGAGCAAACATAAGGCTTCAATAATGTGATGGAACCAGCCCTAGACAATAACCAACAGTTTTAATTCCTTGTGTACCATGCAAATTTCTCTCTGATAATTTGGTCTCCAGAGTGGACCTGATCAGCAGAAGGAATGAGGTATGCTAATGGCCTGCTTTGGTCTTTAAAATAGGTATATTTCTTATAAGGAAAATTAATAAAGCATATTTTCTTATTATAATTTGGATCTCTTAAGACTTAGATAAAGCTGGGGCACCTGGGTGGCTCAGTTGGTTAAGCGACTGACTTCAGCTCAGGTCATGCTCTTACAGTTCATGAGTTAAAGCTCCGCGTCAGGCTCTGTGCTGACAGCTTGGAGCCTGAAGCCTGCTTCAGATTCTGTGTCTCCCTCTACTTCTGCCCCTCCCCTGCCCGTGCTCTGTCTCTCCCTTAAAAAAATAAACGTTAAAAAAATTTTTTAAAGAGGTAAAGCTGATTTTTTTATTTCTATTGTTCAGTTAGTTCTGGTTGAACAATAACAATAAGCTGTTGGATCTATAATACTTTTCAATGGGATCCTGGACCTACAGTGATATTGCAGATGAAGTAACACTTGAGACCCTCTTGAACAGCCATCTTTCAGGTGTCATTTTGTCTAATTAAGAAGATGTCAACAAAATGAAGGAAATACTCATGCTGCAATCATGAGAACCACAGGGTCTCACACATGTGTTCTTTATCTTAGTCACTGTCTAAATCCATTGTGATGGCAATTCAAGGCTAAATCTCTATGTGTGTCTCCAACCTTGCAGGGCAGTCTCTGAAAAGATCTTCCTTGAACTACTGTATCAGTAGTACCTGGGATAATTTTTTAAATTCACTTACACCAAAGACCTCTGTTGGTAGGTTCTGGGGAGTTTGCATTTTAATTTTTTTAACGTTTATTTATTACTGAGAGACAGAGAGACACAGAGCATGAGCAGGGGAGGGGGAGAGAGAGGGGGAGACACAGAATCTGAAGCAGGCTCCAGCCTCTGAGCAAGCTGTCAGCACACAGCCTGATGCGGGGCTCGAACTCACAAACTGCAAGACCATGACCTGAGCCGAAGTTGGATGCTCAACCAACTGAGCCACCCAGGTGCCCCTTCCTGTGTCTCCCCCTCTCTTTGCCAGAACTATTGTTTTGTTTTTTTAATTTTTTAAAAATGTTTCTTTATTTCTGAGAGAGAGAAACAGAGCATGGGCATGGGAGGGGCAAAGAGAGGGGAAGACACAGGATCCAAAGCAGGCTCCAGGCTCTGAGCTATCAGCACAGAGCCCGACTTGGGGCTCAAACTCACAGAGCAGTGAGGTCGTGACCTGAGACGAAGTCGGATGCTCAACCAACTGAGCCACCCAGGCGCCCCTGCATTTTTAAAATATAGCTTTTCTTATGGCTTTAAAGAACCAATGCATTGGTGGGGGGGGGGGGAGGGAGCGGGGAATGGGCTACAAGTTATGCCAAAATTAGAGATGTTCAGGTTTAAACTTAAAAAAAAAAAAAAATTGAAATTTTATCATTCTGGAATTGTCTTAAATTTTCAAGAAAAATATAGCTTTCTTGTAAACTTGAGGCATGCCCTATATATATCAATGATGCCAGAGAATTTGCTAAAATAAGAGATATTGTGGGCCTGGACAGTTACATTCCAATGATCTGTTCACTGATTAACATTGCCATTGGTTTTACATAAATGGTGCAAAAGTTTCTTAGGAAAGTATTCTTGTAACACTGAAGTTACAGAGTACATATCAAATAGATAGAGAAACCAGTTTTCTATTCAGAAATAATTAATGACAAAACGAAGAGCCATTTTAACTAAATGACCCAATATAATCCTAGAAGCAAAATATAAGAATTTGCTTATCAGATTAATGGAAGGACCAATGATTTACCACAAGTATACTCTATTTAACAAAACAACTGTTTATGCCCTAGACAACCAAAATAATAAGAAAATAAGTAAATCCAAAGGTAACTAATACAAGGCATTAGGTTTATTTGCAGGTATTGCAAGTGGCATTATGTGGAAGCTGTTTGGATGTTAACTAACCAGATTAGCAAGGGGCAAAATGATAATTTTGTCATCAAATACTACATTTTGAATATGGCTATGAATATAGATATAATTATGTACAATATTATAGCTATAGGGAATAATTACAGAAAATGTAGATCAATGGGGCTTGAATTTTTACATTGAAAATATTTTGATGTTACATTCATCACCTTTACATAAGAAAAAGTCCAAAACAGTTTATTTGTGTCAAAATATTTGAAATTTCTTTGGATGTAAAAATTAGTTTGTTTGGATCTTCAAGATCATGACAATATCTTGATATTTATGATTTATATAATAAATATCCATATTTGATTTGGTGTTTTATGTTAAAAATTGTTTGCTATTTATTTTTTTAAAGGAATAGTTATCAGAACTATATAAATCAGTAGTGTAGTAGGTTGGCCTTCAGTTCAAATGCAGCCTTAGAAGACTCTATGATGAATATATTAGAAAGTGCTGTAACAAGTTGATTCATGTTGGAAATGAAGTATAAGAATACTGTGAGATCTCAACATTAGTTTTTCCAGCTGGGGTCCTCCTAGCCAAGGGCTGAATCAATATTTCATTTAGTGAAAACTTCCTGGTGAATATTCTGTCACTTAAGAGACTCTATTAATCATTAACGAATGAAACACATTCCCAAAGGAGATTCCAAACTGAGTTTGTAGATTAAGTTTTAAAAAGAGATTTTTTTAGTACATCAGTTTTGTCCATGTTATCACTGGCCAGACATGAAAGTAAGAAGCCAATTGGGAAAATCTATAACTAATCCCTTTGTTGGTATCACGGGGTTACGTAAAGTTCATTGGAACATACTGCTTACCCAAGTTTGAGTTGATCCTTTCATTAACAAATCCCTATTTTATAGATTACCAGATTTTAAACCCTTTAGATAACTGAATCTCTTCTTGAAATTATGAAATCTGTATTAGGCCCACTGATCTAAGTGAAATTTGATAAGCAAAAGTTTAAGTTGGTTTTACTCTAGTACAGTAAATTTTATTTAAACATAGAAATTATAATAGCTAAATAATTGTACATGTCTATAATATAAATACTACCCTTTTTCAATATTATTTTTAATTAAATATTTGCTTTAAAACTGTAAAGTATATATACATAGTAAGTATAGTATATGTTAGTATAGCACTAAGTATATATACTTAGCATAGTAGTAAAATGTGAATGTTTATCTTTATATATTTAAACAGATTTATATCAATATATTTCACTATGAGCATATTTTATCCAACAAACTAAGTATTTATTCTTCATACCAAAAAAAAACCATCAATCAATTCAAAGATTATTCAGGACATAGAGTTGTTTCTAGTTATTGCAACTGGCAACATGGCAGCTGTTTGAATGGAAACTCATACCAGATCAGCAACAGAATTCATGTCCTATTTGCCCAACTCCTAATAGAAAAACCATGGCCTGCAAAGAGCTTGCTCTGAATATTGGGCACAGCCACCTATTTCTGTTTGTCATCATAGATTTGGTCTATATAGTTACTTAGAAAAATAAAGATATCTACCTAAAAACAACCCATCAGGTATTTTCATTATAAATAATATCACCTTCTTGGCAGGTGATAATTACACCTTCTTATATAAATAATAATCACCTTCTTGGCAGGCATAATTACACTCTACCTTTTGTGTGGGAAGTTTCATTCTAAGGTCTAGGTTCTAAAAACGGGGACCCAAAACCTGGGGATTAGTGTTTTAAATCCCAGTGTAAGAAAAGCATGGCCCCAGAACTTGAGCTAGTACATCTAGATGGGGACCTTGACTACTTCTATTTTGGATGACAGAGTCCTTTTCCCAGGTGGAAAAAGGTCTAGAAACATATTTAAGGTTTTTTTTTGTTTTGTTTTGTTTCACATATATATACACCTTCTTTAAATAGTTGCAATGTCTGATCTCCTTATAATTTGATATTAACTAATAGTTGGTATAGTAGTAGTATAGTAGTAGTAACTTGTCCTAAGACCAGGTTTTCAGAAAACAGGAAGAATGTCACAAACACTATGGTCCCTAAAAGTCTAAAGACTCCAGTTGTAGAACTCCTGACATTGATAATTACTGCAAACCGATAAATAAGTATCAATTGTTAATTTATGGGTAATAATACTTTCAATCCCTGAAGTAAATTTTAAAAATTCAATAGAGGGGAGTCTGGGGGGCTTAGTCAGTTAAGCATCTGACTCTTGATTTCAGCTCAAGTCATTATCTCATGGTTTGTGGTATGGAGCCACACATCGGGCTCCATGCTAGCAGTGCAGAGCCTGCTTGGGATTCTCTCCCTCCCTTTCTCTCTCTGCCCTTCCCCTGTGCACATGCTCTCTCTCTCTCAATAAATAAATAAATAAATAAATAAGCATTAAAAAATCCAAGAGAAAAATTAGACGGGGTGAAACATGCATTTTTTTCAAGATTTTACACATTACAATGTAAATTTCTATAATGTATTCCTTCAACAAATAATTTTGGTTATCTATGACATTATAGATGTCATGCAGACATACTTGCCTTGCATAAGTCTACATACAGTGTGTGTGTGTGTGTGTGTGTGTGTGTGTATAATAACTACACATAGTCTATATAGTTACTTAGGAAAATAAAGATATCTACCTAAAAATAATCCATCAGATATTTTCATTATAAATGATATCACCTGCAAAGCAGAACCTATTAGACATAATTGCTCTTCTTTTTGTGTAGAAAATGTTACTCTAAGGTCATTCTTCCAGTTCTAAAGTAGAAGGATCTGTACAATATCTGGGATCACTTCCACTACTTAATTTTAGTCCTTTTTTAATTCCTGGACTTTCTACTAACATTGAATGTGGCTGCCTTCCTTAATCTCTTACCACTTTGATGCTGAAAAGAAATCTTCCACAAATACTATTTTCCTTTTCATACAACTATTCAAAATTTCTCTATAGCTCCTTAAAAATAAAGGCTAACATTTACCAAGTGTGCTATATGCCAGGCACTACTATAAAATGCTTCTGTCTTGCAGTTAGTTTGGCTTTACGACTAGTTACATCCAGTGGAATATGAGAGAAATGATCAATGCCACCTTTTTAGAAGTATGTTTATTTTGCGAGAGAGAAAGCGTGAGTGGGAGAGGGGCAGAGGGCAAGGGAGAGAGAGAGAATCAAGCAAGTTCCACACTGTCAGTGCAAAGCCTGATGCAGGGCTCGAGCTCACAACCGCGAGATCATGACCTGAGCCGAAGTCAGATGCTTAACTGACTGAGCCACCCAGGCGCCCTAACCAATGCTACTTTTGAAAGCAGAGCAGTTAAATATCAGATGTGCTTTCCCTGTGGTCTTTCCCCCTCTTTCTCACCACAATCTATTATCTAAAAATGTCAGATTACATTGAAGTTACATGACACAGAGCCACAAAAGGGAAGCATCCTGAGTTTCCACGTCTGCTTAGATTAGACAGGATGAACTCAAATCAGATGCAATATAAACCAAAAATAAGCTTCTATTGTATTAAACCACACAGATTTCTGGGTTTGCTGTTGTGTGGTACAACCTCTATTACCTTAATGAACAAATCCTGAGGTAGCTACTATTATTATACCCATTCTATAGATGAAGACACTGAGACATAGCACGATTAAGCAACTTGTGCAAGGCAAACAGCTAGGAAGTGGTGGAACTAGATATGCACCCGAGCAGTTTACTCACAGCACCTACATGTACACCCAGTATGCTAATAGGTCTCTCCATGACCACAGGATAAAGAAGACACTTTATCCGAGCATACAAGGCTGTTTACAATCTGGTAGCAATATATCATATGAAACAGTAAAGCAAGTATTTAAATTCCAGGCTTTAGAACTCAAAACCCTTCTCTGACATTTACAGAACTGAACAAATCACAAGGCATCTAAGCTTCAGTAAATACTCCCATAAAATCAGAATGATAATTACAGAACTCAGCTGAGTTGCTGTGAAGTAATATGTGTAGGTATTTAGCCCATTCCCTGACCCATTGTAAATGTATATACTTGATTTCTTATTTACTTCCAAAAGTATTTTCCACTATATCTACGTTACACCTGAATAGACCAGAGCCTAATCCCGCCTTTCATATTCCCTCATTTTCTTGGATATTTCCTCCAGCGGAAGTGCTTTTTTTTTTTTTCTTTTAACTTGATTTTAAATATTACTAAAATTCTGAGGTTTAATCCAAAGTCTGCCTCTTCAGCAAAGGTAGTTTTCCTGGTCACTCTAAATTAGGGTGGGATTTCTAAAGCATATCCGTTGCCTACAACAATCATCTGACATGTGGATTAGGTACTGAAATCTAAGTGTTAAAAAGCACAACTGAAGTCAGGTTGTTTGAGTCCTGGCTCTTCCAGTGGCTAGTTGTGTAAACTTGGGCAAGTTATTTAGCCCTTTTGTGATTCTGTTTCCCTACCTGTAAAATGGGGACACTAGGTAGCTATTTTATTATACATTGTATTAAATGGGCACAAAGTAAATGCTATAACAATGTTTGTTATCATTATTAGTTTTCATGGCTATCATTTTTTGCATATATTTTATATCCCTATAAAGATTATAAACATGGTTTGAAATCATGGACTATATAGAATTTCCTTTAGAGAGTCCAAAATGTTAGAACATTGGTTGGATATAGTAGGCATACACTAAATATTTGGTGACTTAGTGAGACACCATAGTGTGGTTAGCCTAGACATGGAAAATAGTAGACTTCTGTATGCTTACCATGTTCTAGAAATTATTCTCAACAAAATATGTGTATTGTTCCATTCAATTACCATAACTACCCCATAAGATAGGTACTATTATTATCCTTATTTTACCAGTGAGGATTTGGAGACATAGGAAAGTTGTTACTTGTCCAGGACCACATGGTATGAGGCAAGAACAGGATGCCCTTGTTTAAAAATACAGTGATTCCAAAGTTTAGCATGCATCAAATCATCCAAAGGGCTTGTTGAAGCACACATTAATAAACATCATCCCCTAGGTCCTTCTGATTAAGTGGGTCTGGACAGTGTCCAAGATTTTTCATTTCTAAAAGTTTCCAAGTGATGATGAAGTTTCTCACCTAGGGATGTATCTTCAAAAACCACTTCAATGGGTTGTCCTCTCTCCTCTATAGTACACAGCTTAAATTGCACTTGGAAAAATATATTTCTAAAGTAGAAGTTGGCAAGTTCTGTTCTAAAACATGTAAAACATATCAGGTTTCCCTAAAAAATGGTATAGCATTAGAAATTAATGTGGAAACAGAGCTTTAAAGAATGTAGATAAACAGATTTACTGCAAAGATAACTCTTCTGTAATAAATGAACTATCAACAAGTAGCAAATTACACAGGTGTTTGACTTGATATAAAATGCTATTTTCTTAACCAAAGACCAATTAACAAATTCACAGAATCAATACATGTGAAAGAGGGTGTCACAGGTGTGCAGTGGCCTCAGACAAGGGAGGGAAAGAGATTACTTCCTAGACTTTCTTAACCTGTTCTACAAGTGGATTAAGTCAGATATAGGAATTTTAAGCATGACCAGATCATTGGTTTTCCTGTAAGGTATACTCCGTTGGAAGTCATCAGAACAAGGATCTTCCAGGCTATGGCCACACATCATAGGAAAATCGAATCAGAACAGTCAACTGCTTATGCCCTAGGATTGGATGCCACAACCTTTTTTTTTAATTATTCACTCCTTTTTGTCTATATTTTATTCATAAATGCTGTATTTTCACTACCTGATCAAATTGATAAGATTTACATATTTGATCTAAACTCTGAGTATACTGAAATGGGTTTTCTACCAAAATTTCAGTAAATATTTGCCTTTCTCTATACTTAGTGTGTTGTCAAACTTATCTTGCTAAATTAGGCTACAAGCCTTGTCTATTCTTACCTTGTTCTGTTTTGATGTACCCATGACTTGATATGATACAAATGTCAAATGTACAATAAACCATGTTAAACCATCTTACAAATACACACTGCTAGACATACAAAAGACAAGAATTTAGATCAGAATCATCACCAGTACTAGAAAAGTGAGCATTTTCAAAGCTTTTCAGAATTCTGGGATTTAATTCAATTGGATCTGGGTAAATGAAAAATGATCTGAGGGTGTATGAGAAAAAAACCATGTAAGCCAAGGGCAGGAATCAGTGGGAAAGAAAAAGTAGAAAAAATTACAAGAATATATATAAGGCTGGGAGTAATTCCTGTCAGCAAAAATTGAAAGGATGTATATAAGAAGCAGTAGGGAAAATACTCAGGAAGTCAGTGCCATAGCAGTAGAGCTAAATTGGCACCAGTCAAAAGATTTCTTTGAGACTTCCCTAACAGACACTAAAAGCAAGCTTTAAAAGCATCTCCCTAATTTAACATAGCTGTTACATGTCAGAAACAAAATAGATGTTATCTAAAAAAACCGAACAAAATTAAGAAATCAACAGTATAAAATTTAAGACGTCCAGAATACCACCAAAATGATGAAGCATGCAAGAAGCAGGGAAATATGACCCAAAATTGGGGTGAAAGTCAACAAAAATAGGCCCCAAAATGACATGGATGATGAAACTAGCAGATAAGGATTTTAAAACAGCTATTATAAATATTCTCCATATGTTCAAGATGATTCAGGAAAACATCATGAGTATGATTAGGAGAGAAACTGCAAATGTTAAAAAAAATAAATGAAACTTCTAGGATGAAAACCACAGTATCTGAACTCTGAACTGATTAATTCTGGACTTTAATATCAAAATAGATATATAAGAAGAAAATATCAGAGAACTTGAAGATATAGCAATAACTGTTAAGAGTGAAGTACAAACAGAAAAAAGTGTAATATATATATATGTATGTATATATACACAGACACCATACATCATGAACAGAGCAATAGCAACTTCTAGAATATATCAAGTGGCCAAATATTGGTAAAATTGGAGTCCTAGTAGGACAAGATGGGGGGAGGCAGAAAAAATATTTGAAAAAATAATGGCCAAAAAATTTCTAAATTTTATGAGAACTACAAATTCATCAGATTCAAGAGGTTCAACAGATCTCATGCACACGCACACAAGCAGGGGAGGGGCAGGAGAGAGAATCTTAAGCACGCTCCACACTGAGCATGGAGCCCCACACAGGGCTTGATCTTACAACCCTGAGATCATGACCTGAGCCAAAATTAAGAGTCAAACTCTTAACTGACTGAGCCACCCAGAGGCCCTGATTCAATAGCTCTTAAGAAAAATAATCTACAGACAGTTCCGGAAGATGGCGGCGTAGGAGGACGCGGGGCTCACAGCGCGTCCTGCCGATCACTTAGATTCCACCTACACCTGCCTAAAGAACCCAGAAAACCGCCAGAGGATTAGCAGAAGGGAGTCTCCGGAGTCAAGCGCAGACTAGAGGCCCACGGAAGAGGGTAGGAAGGGCGGCGAGGCGGTGCGCGCTCCACGGACTGGCGGGAGGGAGCCGGGGCGGAGGGGCGGCTCTCCGGCCAAGCAGAGCCCCCGAGTCTGGCTGGCAAAAGCGGAGGGGCCGGACAGACTGTGTTCCGACAGCAAGCGCGACTTAGCGTCTGGGAGGTCAGAAGTTAACAGCTCTGCTCGGAAAGCGGGAAGGCTGGAGGACAAAGGGAGGGAGAGCTGCTGAGCCCCCGGACGGCAGAGCTCAGCTTGGCGGGGAACAAAGGCGCTCACCAGCGCCATCTCCCCCGCCCATCCCCCAGCCAAAATCCCAAAGGGAACCAGTTCCTGCCAGGGAACTTGCTTGCTCCGCGCAAACACCCAACTCTGTGCTTCTGCGGAGCCAAACCTCCGGCAGCGGATCTGACTCCCTCCCGCTGCCACAGGGCTCCTCCTGAAGTGGATCACCTAAGGAGAAGCGAGCTAAGCCTGCCCCTCCACCCCCCGTGCACCTTGCCTACCCACCCCAGCTAATACGCCAGATCCCCAGCAACACAAGCCTGGCAGTGTGCAAGTAGCCCAGACGGGACACGCCACCCCACAGTGAATCCCGCCCCTAGGAGAGGGGAAGAGAAGGCACACACCAGTCTGACTGTGGCCCCAGCGGTGGGCTGGGGGCAGACATCGGGTCGGACTGCGGCCCCGCCCACTAACTCCAGTTATACACCACAGCACAGGGGAAGTGCACTGCAGGTCCTCACCACGCCAGGGACTCTCCAAAATGACCAAACGGAAGAATTCCCCTCAGAAGAATCTCCAGGAAATAACAACAGCTAATGAACTGATCAAAAAGGATTTAAATAATATAACAGAAAGTGAATTTAGAATAATAGTCATAAAATTAATCGCTGGGCTTGAAAACAGTATACAGGACAGCAGAGAATCTCTTGCCACAAAGATCGAGGGACTAAGGAACAGTCACGAGGAGTTGAAAAACGCTTTAAACGAAATGCAAAACAAAATGGAATCCACGATGGCTCGGCTTGAAGAGGCAGAGGAGAGAATAGGTGAACTAGAAGATAAAGTTATGGAGAAAGAGGAAGCTGAAAGAAAGAGAGATAAAAAAATCCAGGAGTATGAGGGGAAAATTAGAGAACTAAGTGATACACTAAAAAAAAATAATATACGCATAATTGGTATCCCAGAGGAGGAAGAGAGAGGGAAGGGTGCTGAAGGGGTACTTGAACAAATTATAGCTGAGAACTTCCCTGAACTGGGGAAGGAAAAAGGCATTGAAATCCAAGAGGCACAGAGAACTCCCTTCAGACGTAACTTGAATCGATCTTCTGCACGACATATCATAGTGAAACTGGCAAAATACAAGGATAAAGAGAAAATTCTGAAAGCAGCGAGGGATAAACGTGCCCTCACATATAAAGGGAGACCTATAAGACTCGTGACTGATCTCTCCTTTGAAACTTGGCAGGCCAGAAAGGCTTGGCACGATATCTACAGTGTGCTAAACAGAAAAAATATGCAGCCGAGAATCCTTTATCCAGCAAGTCTGTCATTTAGAATAGAAGGAGAGATAAAGGTCTTCCCAAACAAACAAAAACTGAAGGAATTTGTCACCACGAAACCAGCCCTACAAGAGATCCTAAGGGGGATCCTGTGAGACAAAGTACCAGAGACATCACTACAAGCATAAAACATACAGACATCACAATGACTCTAAACCCATATCTTTCTATAATAACACTGAATGTAAATGGATTAAATGCGCCAACTAAAAGACATAGGGTATCAGAATGGATAAAAAAGCAAGACCCATCTATTTGCTGTCTACAAGAGACTCATTTTAGATCTGAGGACACCTTTAGATTGAGAGTGAGGGGATGGAGAACTATTTATCATGCTCCTGGAAGCCAAAAGAAAGCTGGAGTAGCCATACTTATATCAGACAAACTAGACTTTAAATTAAAGGCTGTAACAAGAGATGAAGAAGGGCATTATATAATAATCACAGGGTCTATCCACCAGGAAGAGCTAACTATTATAAATGTCTATGCACCAAATACCCGAGCCCCCAGATATATAAAACAATTACTCATAAACATAAGCAACCTTATTGATAAGAATGTGGTCATTGCAGGGGACTTTAACACCCCACTTACAGAAATGGATAGATCATCTAGACACACAGTCAATAAAGAAACAAGGGCCCTGAATGATACATTGGATCAGATGGACTTGACAGATATATTTAGAACTCTGCATCCCAAAGCAACAGAATATACTTTCTTCTCGAGTGCACATGGAACATTCTCCAAGATAGATCATATACTGGGTCACAAAACAGCCCTTCATAAGTTTACAAGAATTGAAATTATACCATGCATACTTTCAGACCACAATGCTATGAAGCTTGAAATCAACCACAGGAAAAAGTCTGGAAAACCTCCAAAAGCATGGAGGTTAAAGAACACCCTACTAACGAATGAGTGGGTCAACCAGGCAATTAGAGAAGAAATTAAAATATACATGGAAACAAACGAAAATGAAAATACAACAATCCAAACGCTTTGGGATGCAGCGAAGGCAGTCCTGAGAGGAAAATACATTGCAATCCAGGCCTATCTCAAGAAACAAGAAAAATCCCAAATACAAAATCTAACAGCACACCTAAAGGAAATAGAAGCAGAACAGCAAAGGCAGCCTAAACCCAGCAGAAGAAGAGAAATCATAAAGATCAGAGCAGAAATAAACAATATAGAATCTAAAAAAACTGTAGAGCAGATCAACGAAACCAAGAGTTGTTTTTTTTGAAAAAATAAACAAAATTGACAAACCTCTAGCCAGGCTTCTCAAAAAGAAAAGGGAGATGACCCAAATAGATAAAATCATGAATGAAAATGGAATGATTACAACCAATCCCTCAGAGATACAAACAATTATCAGGGAATACTATGAAAAATTATATGCCAGCAAATTGGACAACCTGGAAGAAATGGACAAATTTCTAAACACCCACACTCTTCCAAAACTCAATCAGGAGGAAATAGAAAGCTTGAACAGACCCATAACCAGCGAAGAAATTGAATCGGTTATCCAAAATCTCCCAACAAATAAGAGTCCAGGACCAGATGGCTTCCCAGGGGAGTTCTACCAGACGTTTAAAGCAGAGATAATACCTATCCTTCTCAAGCTATTCCAAGAAATAGAAAGGGAAGGAAAACTTCCAGACTCATTCTATGAAGCCAGTATTACTTTGATTCCTAAACCAGACAGAGACCCAGTAAAAAAAGAGAACTACAGGCCAATATCCCTGATGAATATGGATGCAAAAATTCTTAATAAGATACTAGCAAATCGAATTCAACAGCATATAAAAAGAATTATTCACCATGATCAAGTGGGATTCATTCCTGGGATGCAGGGCTGGTTCAACATTCGCAAATCGATCAACGTGATACATCACATTAACAAAAAAAAAGAGAAGAACCATATGATCCTGTCAATCGATGCAGAAAAGGCCTTTGACAAAATCCAGCACCCTTTCTTAATAAAAACCCTTGAGAAAGTCGGGATAGAAGGAACATACTTAAAGATCATAAAGGCCATTTATGAAAAGCCCACAGCTAACATCATCCTCAACGGGGAAAAACTGAGAGCTTTTTCCCTGAGATCAGGAACACGACAGGGATGCCCACTGTCACCGCTCTTGTTTAACATAGTGCTGGAAGTTCTAGCATCAGCAATCAGACAACAAAAGGAAATCAAGGGCATCAAAATTGGCAAAGATGAAGTCAAGCTTTCACTTTTTGCAGATGACATGATATTATACATGGAAAATCCGATAGACTCCACCAAAAGTCTGCTAGAACTGATACATGAATTCAGCGAAGTTGCAGGATACAAAATCAATGTGCAGAAATCAGTTGCATTCTTATACACTAACAATGAAGCAACAGAAAGACAAATGAAGAAACTGATCCCATTCACAATTGCACCAAGAAGCATAAAATACCTAGGAATAAATCTAACCAAAGATGTAAAAGATCTGTATGCTGAAAACTATAGAAAGCTTATGCAGGTAATTGAAGAAGATATAAAGAAATGGAAAGACATTCCCTGCTCATGGATTGGAAGAATAAATATTGTCAAAATGTCAATACTACCCAAAGCTATCTACACATTCAATGCAATCCCAATCAAAATTGCACCAGCATTCTTCTCGAAACTAGAACAAGCAATCCTAAAATTCATATGGAACCACAAAAGGCCTCGAATAGCCAAAGTAATTTTGAAGAAGAAGACCAAAGCAGGAGGCATCACAATCCCAGACTTTAGCCTCTACTACAAAGCTGTCATCATCAAGTCAGCATGGTATTGGCATAAAAACAGACACATAGACCAATGGAATAGAATAGAAACCCCAGAACTAGACCCACAAACGTATGGCCAACTCATCTTTGACAAAGCAGGAAAGAACATCCAATGGAAAAAAGACAGTCTCTTTAACAAATGGTGCTGGGAGAACTGGACAGCAACATGCAGAAGGTTGAAACTAGACCACTTTCTCACACCATTCACAAAAATAAACTCAAAATGGATAAAGGACCTGAATGTGAGACAGGAAACCATCAAAACCTTAGAGGAGAAAGCAGGAAAAGACCTCTCTGACCTCAGCCGTAGCAATCTCTTACTCGGCACATCCCCAAAGGCAAGGGAATTAAAAGCAAAAGTGAATTACTGGGACCTTATGAAGATAAAAAGCTTCTGCACAGCAAAGGAAACTACCAACAAAACTAAAAGGCAACCAACGGAATGGGAAAAGATATTTGCAAATGACACAACGGACAAAGGGCTAGTATCCAAAATCTATAAAGAGCTCATCAAACTCCACACCCGAAAAACAAATAACCCAGTGAAGAAATGGGCAGAAAACATGAATAGACACTTTTCTAAAGAAGACATCCGGATGGCCAACAGGCACATGAAAAGATGTTCAACGTCGCTCCTTATCAGGGAAATACAAATCAAAACCACACTCAGATATCACCTCACGCCAGTCAGAGTGGCCAAAATGAAGAAATCAGGAGACTATAGATGCTGGAGAGGATGTGGAG
This sequence comes from Panthera leo, assembly GCF_018350215.1. Taxonomy (NCBI): domain Eukaryota; kingdom Metazoa; phylum Chordata; class Mammalia; order Carnivora; family Felidae; genus Panthera; species Panthera leo. The sequence goes on along the minus strand of NC_056685.1, from coordinate 107,175,851 downwards.
AAATAGGAACCCTCTTGCACTGTTGGTGGGAATGCAAATTGGTGCAGCCACTCTGGAAAGCAGTGTGGAGGTTCCTCAGAAAATTAAAAATAGACCTACCCTATGACCCAGCAATAGCACTGCTAGGAATTTACCCAAGGGATACAGGAGTACTGATGCATAGGGGCACCTGTACCCCAATGTTTATAGCGGCACTCTCAACAATAGCCAAATTATGGAAAGAGCCTAAATGTCCATCAACTGATGAATGGATAAAGAAATTGTGGTTTATATACACAATGGAATACTACGTGGCAATGAGAAAAAATGAAATATGGCCTTTTGTAGCAACATGGATGGAACTGGAGAGTGTGATGCTAAGTGAAATAAGCCATACAGAGAAAGACAGATACCATATGGTTTCACTCTTATGTGGATCCTGAGAAACATAACAGAAACCCATGGGGGAGGGGAAGGAAAAAAAAAAAAAAAAAAAAAAAAAAAAAAAAAAAAAGAGGCTAGAGTGGGAGAGAGCCAAAGCATAAGAGACTGTTAAAAACTGAGAACAAACTGAGGGTTGATGGGGGGTGGGAGGGAGGGCAGGGTGGGTGATGGGTATTGAGGAGGGCACCTTTTGGGATGAGCACTGGGTGTTGTATGGAAACCAATTTGACAGTAAAGTTCATATATTAAAAAAAAAAAAAAAAAAAAAGAAAAATAATCTACATAAAACCACAGCAAAATACATTATAATCAAATTGCTGAAAACCATGATAGAAAAATCTTAGAAATCTCCAGAGAGAATGTTGGCAGACTTCTCATCAGAAAAAAATGAAAGCCATAAGAGTGGAGAGACTTTTTTAAAGAACTGGAGGAGGTGACTGACTCCAAAGGGGCACTAGGCAATTTTTTAAGGTGGTAAAAATGTTTAATGTCTTGATTGTGGTGGTTTGTACACCATACTCCTACTTCTAAATAAAATTGATGAAGTTTGTCATATGAAAATTATCTCAAAAAAGCTCATCATGAAAAAAGATGTTGGTCAGTTTTGAGGGAAATGGTATTAGCATAATATGAGAGTTTCAAATTAGGGAAACTTTTTTATAAAAAAAAAATCCATTCTAAAAAATTATAAAATATTTTTCTTCTATTAGGTCTAGGTACTGCAATATTTTAAAGAGAGGTATGAATTCACATATCTTATAATCTGTACTTTAACAGGCACCAAATTTCTCTTTTAAGAAAATAAAATCATATTACTGGGAGAAAAAAATAATTTTAATTAGCAAGTTATGTGATTTAGATAACTTATAAAAAGTCATTCCCAATAAAAATGTGTTTTCTATAAAGACAAGACCCAAGTGAACATCATACTAAAATTGTCACATAATTAATGGTATGGATCAAAATAATCATTTTAAATTTGCATTATTTCACACATGTGCAAAAACATTATTGTAGGTTGAAGATATTTCTAAAACTAATTTTACAAAAAAATGTCTTGTTTTGAATAACTTTTAAATTATTTTTATTAACTTTTTCCAAGAAATTAATAGGCACAGAGAAATTTTCATCACACTGTTTTCTGTAACTATAATAAAGTACATAATAGGGTGCAACAATGTTTCTTACCTCCAGTTTACTTCTTGAAGAAGTGGGTTTCCAGTGAGAGACAATTCGTGGAGAGAATAGCATGCATTAAACCACTTAATGGCACTTGTAAGATCTACAGAAAATAAAAAATAAAAACCATTATGAAAGGTAATACAGAGAAAGAACAATAATCATTTATAAATGACAATTTATTTATTGGTTAGGTAATAAAGGAAAGCAACAAAAATTATTTATTCTGCAGAATACAGTGTGCTTTTAAAAAGAGGCTGTATTAAGAATACAGACTCCACTGTTAGAATACATATTTTTCCCACAATTGCTTTGTGATTCAGGCTCATACCTCTTACTGGGTGAGGGTTAAATGAGATCATGTGTATAAAGAATTTAGAACAGTTTGTGCCAGATTGTTATCACAAAATCTAAAGAAGTTAAATCTAAAGTAATAAGTGGTAAAATTGAACACATACCTAAAGAGAATTACATGAAGTTTTTTTTACTTTCAAAAGTAAGAAGAGTAAGTCAATCCAGGGTATATTACAGAAGAATTTATATAAAATTGCTCTCCGACAGATAATCAGAAAACTGGACAATACATATGAAGTACCTGTTTTTAAGCCTGCCTCTCAGAGATGGGAAACATATATGGTGCATCTACACTCACAGTGGTTTTCCATCTGAAAGCAGCTTACCACTTCAGAATAGTAGAGACCAAATGAAGAAGCTCTTTTGCTGAGTGAGGAGGCAAAGATTAGAACTGAAGTTGGAATTTATGATGAAAAGTACTGAGAAGAAGCTGTGTATATATACATGTTATAGGGAGGAAATTGGGGAAAGAAGTCTATGTGAGAATTCACCACAGGTCTGTGGGCAAGTACACGGTGTCACACACACAGGGAAAGACTGAAAAACCTAGCAGAGATCACCAGCTGTAAGGCTAAGAGCTGCATGATGACACTAAGTTCATGCATCAGTGAAAGACACTGGAGTCTCAGCCCAGCCAAAATGAGACCTAACTGAGTATCTCAGAGAGTGTGCGGTAGGAGTGAACACAATGCCTTGGGGTAGGGGCATGCACTAAGAGTTGAAAACTAAAATGGCTTGTCCTAAAAGAGAATGAAATTAAAGCAGAAAAAAAAATATATCCATAAATGCTTTAACTGCCTACTGGAACTGAAGTTAACTCCGTTTAAAAGGAAGGCAACAATATCCAGACTCACTAAACTGGATTATGTAAAATGTCCAACATACAGTTAAAAATTACTAGACATATCAGACAAAACAGAGTTTACTTCAGATAAAACACACTTTTTTACAAATTTTTTAATGTTTATTTATTTTTGAGAGAGACAGAGAGACAGAGCTTGAGGGGAAGGGCCAGATAGAGAGGGAGACACAGAATCTGAAGCAGCTCCAGGCTCCGAGCTGTCAGCACAGAGCCCGATGAGGGGCTAGAACTCACAAACTATGAGATCATGACTTGAGCTGAAGTTGGATGCTTAACTGACTAAGCCACCCAGGCACGCCTAGACAAAACACACTTTAAAACAGAGAATGTAATGAGAGACAAAGAAGAGTGTTACATAATGATAAAAAGGGTCAATCCAACATGAGGATGCAACATTGTAAATATTTATGTGGCCAACACAAAAACATCTACATACTTAAAGAAAATATTGACAGCCTTAAAGAGAGAAATAGACAGCAACACAATAATCATAGGGGACTTTAATATTCCACTTACATCAAAGAATCGATTATCCAGATAGAAAATCAAAAAGGAAACATCAGCCTTAAACAACATGTTAGACCAGATGGACTTAACAGATGTTTATAGAACATTCCACTCAAAAGCAACAGAATACACATTCTTCTCAAGTGCACATGAAACACTTACCAAGATAGATTATATGTTAGGCAATGAAACAAGTCTTAATAAATTTAAGAGGACTGAAACCATATCAAGCATCTTTTCTGACACGATGATATGGAACTAGAAATCTATCACAAGAATAAAATGAAATTCACAAATATGTGGAGATTAAACATCATGCTACCAGGGCGCTTGGGTAGCTCAGTTGGTTGAGTAGCTGACTTTGGCTCAGGTCATGATCTCACGGCTCAAAGGCTCATGGGTTGGAGCCCCACATCAGGCTCTGTGCTGACACCTCAGGACCTGGAGCCTGCTTCCAATTCTGTGTCTCCCTCACTCTCTGCCCTTCCCCTGCTTGTGTTCTGTCTCTCTCTCTCTCAAAAATAAATAAACATTAAAAAATTAAAAAAATAAATAAACTTCCTGCTACTAAACAACCAATGTTTCAAAGAGGAAATCAAGAGAAATTTAAAAAATACCTTGAGACAAATGAAAATGAAAATGTAACATACTAAAATTTATGGGATACAGCAAAAGAAGTTTGAAGAGGGAAGATAAAATGGATAAATGCTACTGCAAAAAATAAGAAAAGTCTCAAATAAACAACATAACTTTACACCCCAAGGCACCAGAAAAAGAAGGAAGGCCAAAGTTATTAGAAGGAAGAAAATAACAAAGATTGGAGCAAAAATAAACGAAATAAAAAACAGACAATAGAAAAGATCAATACAACTAAGAGCTGATTCTTTGAAAAGATAAACAAAATTGGCAAACCTTTAGCTGGACTCACTAGAAGGAGGAGGACTCAAATAAATAGAATCAAAAATCAAAGAAATGTTACAACTGATACCACAGAAATACAAAGGATCATAACAGACTACTAGGAACAATTATATGCCAACAAACTGGGACAATCTAAAAGAAATGGATACATTCCTAAAAACATACAACCCACCAAGACTGAATCATCATGAATTAGAAAATCTGAACAGATCAATTACTAGTAAGATGACTGAATCAGTAATCAAAAACCTCCCAACGAACAAAAGTCCAAGATCCAACAGCTTCACTGGTGAATTCTATAAAACATTCACAAAAGAATACATACTAATCCTTCTTAATCTCTTACAAAGACTAGAAGAGTAGGGAATTCTTCCAAACTCATTTTATGAAGTTAGCATTACCCTGATACCAAAATTAGACAAGAGCACCACAGGAAAATCATAAGCCAATATTCCTGATAAACATAGATATGAAAAATTCTCAGCAAAATATTATCAAACTCATAATAGCAAACTAAATTATCAATAATATATTAAAAACTAATATATCATGATCAGGTGGGATTTATCAACAATCACCAGTCAATGTAACATACCACATCAACAAAATGAAGGATAAAATCATATGATCATCTCAAAGGATGCAGAAAAAGCACTTGACAAAATTCAATATCCACTTATAATACAAATGCTCAAAAAGTGGGTATAGAAGGAATGTACCCGAACATAATAAAGACCATATAGAATAACCCCACAGCTAACATCATTCTTAATGGTGAAAAGATGAAGCTTTTCCTCTAAGATCAGGAATAAGACACAGATGCCCACTCTCACAACTTTATTCTACACAGTTTTGGACGTCCTAGCTAGAGCAACTATTCAGGAAAATAAAATAAAAGGCATCCAAATTGGAAAGGAAGGAGTAAAACTGAAGCTATTTGATGACATGATGACATGATATATATATAGAAAACCCTTAAGACTTGATCAAAAAACTGTTAGATCTAATAAACAAATTCACTAATGTTGCAGGATGCACAATCAATACACAAAGACCTATTGGGTTTCTTTACAGTAGTAATAGGGCATCAGAAAAAGAAATTAAGAACACAATCCCTTTATAATTCCATGAAAATAATAAAATACCTAGAAATAAACTTAACCAAAGTGGTGAAAGATCTATATATTGAAAACTGTAAGACACTAATGAAGGAATCAAGGAAGAACAAATAAATAGAAAGACATGCCACGCAATAGGCCAGAAGAAGTAATACTGTTAAAATGTCCATAACACCCAAAGCAATACACAGGTTCAATGCAATCCCTATCAAAATCCCACTGGCATTTTTCACAGACATAAAACAAACAATCCTAAAATTTATATTGAACCACAAAAGACCCTGAATACCCAAAGTAATTTTTTTTTAAGATTATTTAGTTATTTTGAGAGAGAGAGAGAAGGAGGCAGGCAGAAAGAGGGAAAGAGAGAATCCCAAGCAGGCTCTGTGCTGTCAGTGCAGAGCCCAATGCAGGGGCTGGCTCAATGTCACGAGCTATGAGATCATCATGACCTGAGCCAAGATCAAGAGTCAAACACATAACTGACTGAGCCATCCAGGTGCCCAACAGTCTTTTTCTTTTTAAGTTTATTTATTTATTTTGAAAGAGAGAGAGAGAGAGAGTACAAGTAAGTGGAGGAGGGTAGAAAGAGAAGGAGAGAGAGAAAACCAAGTAGGCTCCACGTTGAGCATGGAGCCCAACACAAGGCTCGATCCCACGACTGTGAGTTCATGACCTGAGCCATGATTCCCCCCAACTACCCAAAGCAATCTTGAGAAAGAATGAAGTTGGAGGCATCATGCTCCTTTATTTCAAACTATATTACAAACCTACAGCAACTAAAATTTAGTATAGTATTGGAATAAAAACAGACATACAGATCAACAGAAGAGAAACTCCAGAAATAACCCTACCCATATATGTTTAATTAACTTATGACAAAGGAGCCAAGAATATACATTGGGGAAAGGACAGTCTCTTCAATAAGTGATGTTGGGAAAACTGGACAGTCATATTCAAAGAATGAATTGATTATTGTCTTACACCATACACAAAAATTATCTCAAACTGGATTGAAGACTTAAACATAAGACCTGAAACCATAAATCTCCTAGAAGAAAACATAGGTGGTAAACTCCTTGACATGGGTCTTGGTGATGATGTTTTTAATCTAACACCAAAACAAAATGCAATTAAAGCAAAATAAACAAGTGGAACCATATCAAATTAAAAGCTTCTGAACAGCAAAGGAAACCTAGCCGAAATGAAAAGACAACTTATTGAATGGGATAAAATACTTGCAAATTACATGTCTGATAATTATCTAATATCCAAAATTAATACAGAACTCATACAACTCAATGGCAAAAAAACCTAATCTGATTAAAAAATGGGCAGATGATCTGAATAGACATTTTTTCAAAGATGGCAAAATGATAGCCAACAGGCATATGAAAAGATGCTCAACATCATTAATTATAAGCAAAATACAAATCCCAATCACAATGGGATCTCACCTCACGTCTGTTAAAACAGCTATTACCAAAAATATAAGAAATAACCAGTGTTGCAAGGATGTGGAGAGAAGGGAACCCTCTCACACTGTAAATGTGTGAATGTAAATGGTGCAACTGCTATATAAAACAGTATAGAGTTCCTCAAAAAAAGTAAAAAAAGAACTATGTTATGATACAGCAATTCTACTTCAGGATATTTTATTTTTTAAAAAATAACCCACTAACTTGAAAATATACATGCACCCCATGCACCCCTATGTTCATTACAACATTATTTGCAATAGTGAAGGTATGTACCCATCCTAAGCGTCCAATGATGCATGAATGGATAAAATAATTGTGGTATATAGATCTACAATGGACTATTATTCAGCCATAAAAAAAAATGGAATCTTCTCCTTTATGACAACATGAACAGATCTCAAGGGCATTAAGCTAAGTGGAATAAGTCAGAAAAAGACAAATGACATATGATCTCTCTCATATGTGGAATCTAAAACAAAAACAAAAACAAAAACACAAAACAAATGAACAAAAAAGGCTCAGACCCGGGGTGGGGGTGGAAGAAAGGGATGAATTCTTTTTTTGTTTGTTTAAATAAATTGAAAAAAAAATCCTTTGAAAGATATATGTTTATCATGTAAATTCCTGTCACCTCCAAAATCAAAGGATAACATTTTAGCACCAAAAAGAACTGTTTAGAGAAAGATGAGTCTGTAGGATCAGAATTTGGAAGAAAAGCTCTAGTTCTAGTTCACACTGTATGTCCCAGTTATATAGGAATTACCACATATTCTTGCAACCATATACCCTTTGCCATGATACTCAACATATCTATCCATACTCTCTGGAACTGTTCTATGTACATAACTGTACAGATCTGTTTGAACGATTTATTGTTTTAGTCATTTCAAAGTTTTCCCAGTGATCAGCTAACAGAGCTGAAGTTGCCCTTGGTAATATGGCTGTTTTTGTTCTCTAATATATTAAGTTTCTCATTTTCAAAACTACCACCTCCATCACCTGAGTGGACTGTTGCCCTGTGGAAGCTAATTTTGTCCAGAGAGAAAAGGAAAGGCCTTGAGAAAAGAAGCCTTCGGGACCCAGCAGCCTGATCTGTGAAGAACATCTGGGGGCCAAGGCTGCACTACCATGATAGGAAGGAGATGGGGGTGTAGTACAAGCCAAGGTCAGAGATGACTCCACTCTTCATCTGCTTGTATACGCACAGAATACTTTTATTGTACACTGAACAGCTAGTAACTTTGGTTGCTGCTGGGGAAGCAAGGCTAAGGAGACTTTTCCTCAATTCCTTTTTTAGCATCTTGATCCATATGTTGCTTTTCTCAAATTTTTAATTAAATAAAACACCTCATAAAAATTACTAAATACATAAGGAAATAGGAAATATTATTTATCATTAGATCAGTTAATAAAGAAAAGCAGTTAATAGAAACTCATCCCAAAGTCAAAGGTAAATCAAAATTTTTGACAGACACCAAAGTAATTCAATGATGAAAAAAGGTTGATTAACAAATGTTGATGGAACAACTGGATATCCATATTAAAAACTAAATTCATTTTCTATTTTGTATCATTCATAGAAAATATTTTGATATGGATCATAGACCTAAAGGTAAAAACTGAGAGTACAAAATTTCTATAAGAAAGCAAGAAAGTATATAAAATCATCTTCTCAAATTGGAGGCAGAAAAATATTACACGGACATAGAAAACAATAACTATTAAAAATAATAAATTAAATTTCATCAAAATTTAAAACTTCTCCTCACCTGAAAATATCATTAATAAAAATTCATAGTTAAAATACCAGGAGAAAATATTACAAAATATATATCTGACAAAGAATTATATCCAGAATATATAAAAAGCTTATACATAAGAAAAACACAAATAACCAAATTTTAAAAATGCTAAGACATTTGAATGGACACAAAAGAATATACAAAAATAATCAATAAATGAATGAAAAAAGCCTTAATATCATTATTGATCATGGAAATGTAAACTAAAACCATAATGAGATAATACAATGAAATATTAAAGATCCTCCAGAATGGAGCAGTTGAAAACCCAGTACATTACTGGTGTAAAATGTTACAACTACTTTGGCAAACAGTTTTTTCAGTTTCTTCTAAAGAGAAACATACACATACTATATTATCCAGCAATTACACTCTGATATACTTATCCCACAGAAATGAAAACATATGTCTACAGAAAGATTTATATAAGAATTTCCCCAGGAAATTCTATAATGATCATGGTAGCCCCAAACCACAAACTATTAAAATATCAATCAACAGGAAAATGGACAAAGTATGATACATTCATACAATAGACTACACTTCAGCCAAAGGAAAAAAAAAAAGAAAGAAAGAACAGACCACGGATATGGTGGAATGTCGCAAGAATGTTAAGAAAGCTGGAGGCAAAAGAGAACATACTGTTTGAGGACATTAATATATAGGATAGTCAAGTTAACCTATGGTGTCAAATTTAGAACTATTGTTGTCTCCGTGAGGGGAATGGGGATGGGGAAATTTGGGGAGGTATTAATCAACTAAATCAGTTGATCATTCTTTAATGAATTTTTAATTGGTGTTTGCTTTATAAATGTTAGGAGCCAACAAATTAGACAAATTTGTTTATTTATCTTCATTAGGTTATATTTTTCATAGGTAAAAGATATATGAATTTCAAATAAAAATACAATTGTGATATTTGCCAGGTCTATCAGAAAGATACAGGAATTATGATTTTAAAAGTGGAAGGAAATTTAATTGAATGATTTCACCATGCCTTTGAAGGAATTCAGAAATTTCCACCCAAATATACCATTCTAGCATATTGACTATTTTGAGTTAAAGGCATTTAAAACACATCAGATGCAAGTATACTGTGACCTTCCTTCGTTTCCTTAGAAGAGATGAAATTCCTAAATGAAAGATATCCTCCCTATACTAAAAGAAACACTTTTTTTTTAAGTTTATTTATTTTGAGAGACAGACAAAGCACAAGTCAGGGAGGGGCAGAGCGAGAGGGAGGGAGAGAGAGAGAAAGAGAGAGAGAGAGAGAGAGAGAGAGAGAGAGAGAATCCCAAACAGCCTCCACACAGTCAGCACAGAGCCCAATGTGAGCTCAAACTCATGAAACTGTGATATCATGAGCTAAGCTGAAGTCAGACACTTAACAGAACGAGCCACCCAGGTGCTCCTAAAAGAGACATTCTTATCAAAAGGATAGGAGGGAGAAGCCAAGAGAAATGCCTACAACCAAACTTTTAAAACAACAACAACAACAACAACAACAACAACAACAACAAAAAACACATTACAACATTGTATCCTTTGCTTCTAAATCTGTCTTGTGTCAGTTTACTTCTTAGGCCTACTCTAAAATCGTAAAAGGATACAGGAGAAATTTTTCCTCCTCTACACCTTATTGTATAGATATGTTATTTGTAAATACCATTAACACATCTACCCAAAACCATTCCTTACCACATTTAGAAAAGAAACTCAAAAGCTTATTATGTACTTTTTAAAAATTATATATTATTCTAAACTTACCAGAAAGACAATTGTTGCTGACATCTAGTTTTTCCAAAGAAACAAAATGAAAAAGTGGTATGATTTTTGTCAAGCTGGAAACAAAGAAATAGAATTCATAAAAATTTAAATTGGAATGTCCTTATTATGACATAACCACATAATAACTTATTAATATAACACAATTATGTGATAATATGCAATTGTATATGATTACATATACATATATCATTATATATTTGTATAATAAAATACAATTATAATAACATTAAGAGTGCTAATTAAAAATGTAGTAATCATAAAATTCTAAGTATTTATTCTATAATAGAACATTTGTATTCATTTTTAAGAGAAAACACCATGTATTATCAAGTTCGATGACAAATATCATGGATTTTAATGTGTACATGTTATTTAAATAAAAATAAGTGAACTTTTTTATTATTGTTTTTGTTTGGTTTTTGTATAAAGCCAAATTTACAGAGAATTTATATTACAGATATATTTTGTCCTGGCTCAAAAACATAACTTAAACCATGAAGAGGTTACAAATATAAAAAATATTTGTTTTCACTTTTCAACAGCATAACAGATTAGAGTTACTAGTTTTGTTTGTAATTAATTTTGTTTGTTTGTTTTCCAGATCAAAAGTATTATAAGTATTGCAATTATCCAAAGTTACACTAAGGTTATTTCTAAACTAGAAATATGCATCTAAGCAACATTATAATAGAAAATGTTTTATACAGATAGAATGAACTTAAATTTGGCAGAAATATGCAAACATTTAAATTAATAATAATTATTAAGGCATTCATATTCAAATTCTAGCAATAATGAATTTTCCTCCTACATCTAAAAGTTTCTATCATTTTCTAAGATATAGTTGTCAGTAAGAACCCAAATTCAAGCCAGGAACATAAATGATATTCAAAATATTCACATCACTGGAAACAAAAGCCATGAAGAGAAAATTAATTTAGTTTGATTTGCATTTCCAACTAAGACAAGTCTACAGTTTAGTCTGTAACACAAAACCACATTACCATAGCTATTTAGAAATAAAAATTAAGCCAGCTTTTCTAAATCTTTAAACAACAGAAAAATTCCTTTGTTTGAAATATATTCTCATTACAAACACAAGTCTCCTGAACTAATCTTCCGTATAAATGTCAGAACTCCGTAACAGTTCAAAATATGCCTCGACTAACAGAATATTTCTGGTACAAAAGAAAAAAAAAGTATGTATTAATTTCCACTTCTTTTCTTTTCTTGTTTTTTATACTGTCCTTCCAGTTGTCCTGGCAGACATTTTTACATCTTTATTTCTACTATCTCCTTGTCATGAAAAAAAATCTATTATTCTAAGGTCAGAATCTTATAGAATAATACTGTGACTAGAAGCCTCATGGGGTCTGGCACAAAACTAACCCTTGTTCTGACCTTGACTCCTTTCTTGTACTATCCTGTTCTGCATTAGCAGAGAGACAGAAGATACTACCGATGAAAAAAACAGACTAAATATGAGATTGGAAAAAGTTCTCTCTGACTGTAGCTAAACCTAAATACAATATTACTATTTATGTTAAGCCTATACAACACCACTTCTTACATACAATTTCCAGGAGGAAAGAAAATCCAAGATAATAAAAGAAAGAGTGATAAAATGTTGGCCATTACATTTATATATACACTTCATTATTTGTACATATATTCCTAAATAGTCAAATTTATGAAATGTCACATGTACAATGAAAAGGAAGGAAGGAAGGAAGGAAGGAAGGAAGGATGGAAGGAAGGAAGGAAGGGAAGAAGGAAGGAAGGAAGGGAGGGAGGGAGGGAGGGAGGGAGGAAAGAAGGGAAGGAGGAAGGATGGAAAGAAGGAAGGGAGGAAGGAGGGAGGGAAAACAACCTAAAACTTTGTTGCTACATAATTAGTGGATTTAAGTCCTAGTTTTATGATTTTCCTACTCAGCACGTTTTGGATCATTATCATTACAAGCAGGAAGTTTAAGTTCCTCAATATAATTCTAATGAATGTATTCATCAACAAGAAAATTCTTACTTGTTTTGTACCTTTAATAAATTTCTAATACTAAATCTTTGTTCTTCTACTAAAAGGGTTTTGAAAGATTAACAGATAATGAGTTTTATTCTTTTTTTTCAGACTATTTCATGTTTTTAACCAGTAAGTTATATGGTAAAGTGTAGGTAACATATAGGTTATATGAAGACTTCCAGTAAAATAACCAATAAAGTCTTAGAATTAAAAATAAAATTCTCTTTTCAAAAATCAATGCAAGTAAAGAAATATTGGTTTGACTGAATATTTTTATAATATTAAAACTTTATCTTTTCAGATAACCATGCTTTTAGAATTCTGTTCTTTTTCTTTTTTAAAAGTTTTAATCAAGAAAACTGATTATTCATTCACCTTTATGACTATTCATTAGGATGGTAGAAACCTAATAGTGGAATTCTTTTTTCAAACTTCTAGAACTTTTCCTTTTACTGACATTCTGTGTATATTTTTTCCAAGAAAATTCAAACCAGAAAGACAAAGGACATTAGTGAAAACCTAATACCATTTGACCTTGTCACATTAGCCCTGGGCATAAAAAAGATATAAATTTCAAAGACGACAAAAAGCAAAAGATTTGTACAATGAGCAGCCAATGGGTAATAGTTTCCACTTTCTGCTCCTACTTAGAGTCTCACTGGAAGTAGAAAGACTTATGAAGCCGGGAGTCTTCCAGTTAGGACTCCGCTGAGTCAAACTTAAAACAGTCATATGTCCTAATGAAAATTTAAAACAGAAGTCAAGATGAAACATGTATTTCAAACAATATGTACTAAGTATCATTCCTTATTGTATTTCATTTGTTGGGGGGGAAAGCATATGGACACATAATTTCTTCCTTGTGGTGAAAATATCAAAAATTTAGAGAAAAATATATACAATTTAAAAGACACACCAATCACAAATCCAAATATCGCATTTATAAAACTCTTCTCAGATTTGCAAAATATATTGACATACATTTTCCTTTTAGATCATCATTAGAATCCCATGAAATAGGTAAGGTAGGTATTACTACCTCTTTTATATGTAAAAAAAAACTCAGGCTCAGGCAGTAAGAAGAGAATTGCTCAAGGTCAACTGACAGGTAAGTTGTAGGTTCAGAATTCAAACCCAGATCAGCTGCCCTTGAGTCCATTTCTATCAGTCACATCCCTGATGTCTTTAGGCCTTTTCCCTTTGTCCTTTCAGAAATGGTAGATTAAATGTGCAAAGAACTTTGAGAGAGTCATAAAGAAAAAATCAAATATGTGACAGTATTAGAAAATTCAAAAAAACATATTTATATAATAAATTTACTTATTTTTATATAGTTAAGTTCAAAAGATTAAGTTCTTTTATTGTTAAGAGTTTTTTGATGCTAAGAACATATATTACTCAGTTCTGTGTCCCCCAGAATAGCAAACACCACCACCAAATGTTATAAGGTTAAGCAAATAAATTTATAAATAAGGATTATTTGGATTAAGTATCCCAATTATTATTATCAATTCTAAAAAACATCTAGTGATCAAGTTTATATAATTCCTAGTAATAGCAGATTGATAGGTCAAAAGACTATCAGAAAGATTTCTTTGATAATCTAAATTGTCCAAAAAAGTGAAAGGCATTATTTCTCAAAAAATGTTATTGACTTGAGTATTTTTTAAACTCATTAAATATTATTTTGCTCATTGATGTGGCTTAAGATCCACTTCTATAAGATGTGTGAGGTATGTCAATTACTGAGTGATTTATTGCATATGTCCAAAGCACAGCTGAGCATTTCCATTGAAATTGTGTTTCTTACCTGGAAAATATTGTGAAGAGATCCAGTGAGTTTGTGGATGGCCCACATTACTTAAACAGTGTTGTCTAAATAGAGCTGGCTCTACCATAAATGTCCTTTTAAAACCAAATCAACTTTCATATTATAGCTGATTAAAATAATTTGAGGGAATTTTTGAATACAGATTCAGTTTTTGCTTTACCAAACAGTGGAATAGTTTAATAGGTATATGTTAAATCATTTGGGACATACATGCTCAAAGGATGAGCACTTCTGTGGCAGAGAATGTGAGAATATTTGATGATTCTTTTAGGAGAAAAATATATATGTATTAAAATCAGGCTGTACTTGTTCACTTGTTCCTCAAGAATTGTATACCTCAAAAAAGCAATTTCTTGTTAAAGGTGGTTTCTATCCCCTACTCCATGTGACTTTGATGAACAAATTAATCACATTAGAGTGAATAGGTCTCAATGAAATATTAAGCAGAAGGAGACATACGCATATTGTACTCCTGTTTTGGTTTTAGACAGTTTTTCTCTGCAAAGATCCAGATGTTTGGTGGTTTCAAATGGATCTTCTGTGTCAGGTACCCATCTCAATTTAATGTTAAGGTATTTTTTTAAGTGTTACTTTATATCCTTAGGGAAATCGAATTTAAATCCATCTTAACAGTTACAAAAAGACATGCAAGTTGAGAGCAGATTAAAAATCATTCTTCCAGGACTTAATAAGTACCACTTGAGAGAATGAGACATCCTTCTGAATTAAATTAACTACCTCCTGCATTTTCCAAGGACTATATTCTTTACAAATATAAACAAACCTGCTCTGGGAGATTTCTACAAGTAGGTCTTTCAGAAGAAATAAAATGAGTAGGATAAGTGGCAATTAAAATTCTACTAAAATTCAAGGGTATGTCAATACATTACTTTTTCAAATCCATTAAGGTTATATTTCTAACATATATATTAATTTATTGTGATGCACTTTCACTAAATTGCTGGGAAAAACTAACAACTTTTCTACTTGTTATGAAGATCAAGCATTTACTTTAATCATTCAATGCATTTAGTGCTTAAGCAGTTTGTTTTTACCTGTTTTGAGAGATAGTCAGGTTTTGTAGTAAAGGCAACCAATATGAAGAAAGTGCTTCCACAGTTGAAATGCTATTATCATCCAAGTGCAATTCTCTTAGTAGAACATGATTCTCCAAGGATGGAAGCTATATTTAAATTTGGGTCATTAGCTAATATTAAGCAAAATATTTTGTCATTCAACAAAATTTAAAAACATAAAACCTACTAAAACTAACAACAGACATATTCTGTTAAATTCAGAGTATAATGTTATAAGAATTTTAGGATGAATTAAATTTATAAGAATTAACTTCATAATTATAATTTGATTTTTTACACAAGTTATCTCATCATAAATTTTAATTAGAATTTCTTGATAAATTGGCCCCATTTATATACTGTTATATTTTAACTGAGTAGTTACTATTTATTTTAGTGTTCTGAAAAACTTATGTTAAATTATATTTCTTTATAAAATATTCTATGTTGAACATTTTTTTTAAATAGAGAGAAGTATGTAACAGTTTTAAGTAAACTGGAAATCACATATCAATAATAGGCAAAAAAAATAAAGAAAAATTAATCAAACTTGCTTTTAAATGTACAGTTGATATTTCTATTAAAAGGAAAATGTTTCATTAATCACAGAAACCAATAATTCAAAGCAATTACCTCACTTAGATAATTTCCCTGTAACTTCAGTATTTGGAGTAATCCACACTTTTCAATACCTTCAACTTTAGTAAGATGATTATGTGAGCAATCCAGGTATATAACGGTAGGAGTATCACAAAGGCCTTTTGTGCTAATTAACTGATTGTGGTCCACAATTAGTTGCTGAAGATTTTTCAAAGATTCTAAACCACCTGAAAGAAAAATTTTCCAAGATCACTTGCATTGTACATTCTTCCAGAATTGAAAGGAGAGCTTCCATATTTTTCTAAATAATTGCATCTTTATATTTCCCAATATTTCTAGTTACAAGTGAAAACTTAGTCCATATTCCTATGAAATGTGTGTAAGTGTAAAATGTAGTATTTTTTAAACTTGTACCCAGGAGAGATATTTTTGAATGACATAGTTGTGTGCCAATTTAAAATTGAGCAAAATACTAAAAGTATACATTAACACTGAAAATTTTATTTTCAAATGACAATTGAACAAGGGAGAGATAAAAGGACTTGTTTTTTTTTTTAAATAGTTTTTAACTCAATTTCAGGGTCTTTAAAGTTTGAATCCTTACTTAAGTCTGAATATATAACATTGGAATGCCATTTTCCTACCATTGACATATCTATACTAGATTCCCAAATGATGTAGGTGCAACCATATTAACAGCAATGAAATATTAACATATTCTTCAGGTATTTCAACATTGTCACAAGTGGTCCGCTTTTAACCCAGATAGGGCTCAAACTAATATGATACTATATGAAAAATACCAAAGGAGCCTTAGACTACAGCTCAGTGCTCATAAGGAAAAAACTGAGAACGTCGTTCAAGTAAGTCATCAGGAATTAGCATTGGAAAGAAACACTGAGGAAGTCTGTAAAAGTTTCATGGAAGATATTAAAAATCTAGAAAATGTTATTTATATTGAATATTGAACTATATATGATCTCTCTATGCATCACGCTATTATATGAAATAGGCAGTTTTAAAAACTGGAAGTATGGCTTATGGTCTAAAGTAAGTACAGTTAAGCAGAATGTCTTCAGTGAGTATTACACATATGGGAGTCATTGAGGCTAAACTTTGGAGAATCAAGCTTCATTGTGATTTTCTTGTCAAACCCCAAAATATTTTTTTTAATTAAATGTTGGATTAGGCATGAGTTTTCAACCAAAAAAAAAAAAAACTTTATTTGATAATAAACTGAAAGGTAATCTTGAAAGAAACATCATTATGTATAAAAATAATATCTGGAATTTATGTAATAAATTTATCCTGGAGACATTTAAAGCATTAACTCAAGGTTTGTTCTTCTGATTATACCTTGTAATTTACAGAAAGAAAGGGCAGAAAGACTGCTTATATCAAAATGGAGAAATAAAAGGAAAAATCAAGTAACATTACCAAGATTTCACAAGGAAGCTTAGTCTGCATCATATTTTAAAAATATATCTAATATCAATATGTAATATATAAAATTCAGAATTATGATAAATATTGTACAAATATTTCACAGAGATATATTTTAAGAAAAACTATATATCAAAATTTCAGTATTTCTAATAGTTTAAGTCAAAATAATTTGATATTATGCATGATTATTTCTTATGAAAAGGAATATATTTTTATGCTAAAGAGTAAATTTTCTTATAATGCTAAATAAATTTTATAATATCTAAGAAAAGCAGGAAAATGCATAGAAGACCTATAGAAGAGAGAGACTGAAATTTAAATGTAGGCAGTAATCTTACATTTTTAACTGCTTATCTAGGATTATATGTACTGGTATTTTCTTGTAATGTAAAATAGCAAGCATAACTTAGAAAAATTGTCATCTGTTGTTGTTCAAGGAGTGAATTGCTCTGCCCTATAAGAAATGACTAACCATTTAAATAACAGACCAATTATATATTATCAATTCTAAGGTATTAGAAATAGTATATTACATATTCTAATAATTATATATTCGTTAAAATGTAATTTAAAGTTTGCTGAAATAGAAAATACTTTGGAATTTAGTATGTCTTATGATCACTTCTAATGAATATCAGTAAACCCACTGAAGTAGTTTAAAGGTATTCAAGGCAGAAGGAAATGCTAATAAAAATTTGTAATTGTGTAAAATAAAATTTCCTTTATCAAACATTTACACATGTTAAGCAATCTACTTCCATAAGCTTAATATTTTTAAAAGCCATGCACATTGCTCTTAAGCTTTTCAGAGCTATTCAGAAATAGAATCTTCCATTAAATCATTTAGAGTTGGGAATGCATTTGTAAAACTTTTCAGAGGTCACACAAGAAGAGAACCAAGAATGAAACATTAGTCATACACTGAATAAAGCTAAAGGATTTGGCAGAAGCAGCCTAAAAGAAATAGGAAATAGCAGACAAAGCAGCAGAATAATTGGGAAAGAACAAGAGGAAAAAGCAAACGGAATTCTGTGATGATGACAGTGGTTACTAAAAATAAAAAAAAATAATAATATACATTTTACAATTATGAAAGGCATTTTTATTCACACTAAATTATACATGGCCAATAGTGTGAAAAGGAGTATGGAGAGGCCACTGTCTTGGCAGTCATGAAGTAGCTAAAGACTTTTGTTAGAGGCAACAATAACATAATCAAGATGGAAGTCACAGTGCAGTAGAAGTGGGGGCAAGGCATATAGACCTTTTTTTGATATTTGATTATGGAGAGAAGGTCATCTAAAGTGCTTAAAATGGCCCACAAAACCCTATATTTGAACTCATCCTCTACTACTATCCCATTATCTTGGTTCATTCTACCATGTTAACCTCATTGCTGTTCCTCAAACATGCCACACACACTTCCACCTTAGGGCTGTCTGTATATGTAAAAAGCAATATGAGAGTGTGAACATGTTAGGCTAGGAAGAATTAAGTAATGCCCACCAACTAATTTCAAACATTAAGACACCATGATTTTCAGCCAGTACACAGAGAAGGTATAATGAGTCCATTCAATAATCTGTTTGAGATTCCAATCTAGTGGAATTACCATGATTTCAAGCCTCCGATACCGAGGAATATTTGACAGAGCATTTGTACTTCTATGAATCCATTACATAGTAATACACACACAACTACAAAGTAAAATGTAGAGAAACTCCTTTCCATATTATTTAAAACAAAGAAATGGAGATAAGTTAAATGTCTATCAGTAAGGGAATAGTTAAATAAATTATGGAGTATCTAAAAATGAATACACCTAATCTTCAATATGAAGTAGTCTGACATAGAAGGATGTCCATGATCTATTACTATATGTAAAACCTAATTGGTATACATAGGCTTTTAGCTATTTGAGTATGTTGGAATTTAAATCTATACATCTATATTGGTATTGCAAAAATATCTTAATTGATTCATAAACAATTATGAGCCATGGTTACTCTTACAAAATAAAAAAAAGAAGGCTTAAACAGAGAATGTTTTATTGCTTACATTATATAATTCTCTATTTTTAAAAAATGCTTAAATGAGAATGCACTTCTTGCATAACAGATTTAAAAACAATCTATTTGGGGGAAAAAACTCAGAGCAAGTATTGAATAGAAGTGTTACTTTGTATTTAATCCTGACTACCACCACTACCAACAATGATTGTTTAACTGAAGAAAACCTTGGAAAACCTGATCTGCTATTCATTAAAAGGGCTTGCTATATAGCCAAATAGGGGAACTCTGTACTTAGATAAGAGGACATACCTCTTCGACTTTAAGATAAAAGTTTTAAAGGAAATGCAATGAAACAGTAGACAGAGACTGGGTAAGATCTCTACAGCACTGGCCTAAATATAACTGTGAGGGAGGATGCGTATATGAATATATATATATACATATGTGTATATATGTGTTATACATATGTGTATATACATGTATATATATATGTGTGTGTGTATATATATGTATATATATAGCCTAAAACTTAGTTTAATGACAAAAAAAGGAAATCATTTTTAAAAAATATGTGAAATATGTGGAACTGAGGCATGCCAAAAAACAAGTGCATGAGCTCGGAAGATCTTTCAGCCTCATTGAGCCTTGAGATGACAGCAGTCCTGGTTGGCAACTTGACAGCAACCTCTTGAGAGATCCTGAGACAGAACTACCCAGTTAAGCCACTCCCAGATTCTTGATCCACAGAAAATATGAAGTAATAAGTGTTTGTGGTTTTATATTGCTCTTTTAGGGTACTTCACTTCACAACAACATACAACTAATACAGTAAGGATTACATTCTGAAGAAAATATGAGAAAGAAGAAAATATGTTGAAAATCCTCGGGGCAGTAGAAGGACAGTTAAAGAAACTTAATGTAACAAGAATTCAAAGATATTAAAATAACAGATGGGTACACAAGTGGACCAAAATAACACCATGACAGAACTAGCAAATACTTTAGGAACAACATTCTACAGAACAGAGAACTAAAGCTTGAATTGCCCACAAAAAAAAAAAAAAAAAAAAAAAAAAGAGAGATCATCACATGAAGAATAAAATATGAAGAAGCTGAAAATGAAGACATAGATTAGATTAAATAATAATAGACATGAAAGACAGATAAACTCAACCAACATATGAACCATCTATGATTGAAAAACAGAACCAAGGCAAAAAGTTTTCAAATATAAAAAACCAAAATTTTTCAAAAACAATATAATAACTTAGTCTGTAGTTTGAAAGGGACATTGTGTTCCAAACAAATTTATGTGGATTTCTTGACTATGTTTCTTGGTTCAGTTATGAATCAAGGACAAGGAAATGTTATTCAGGTATCTACACAAAAATCAGTTATGAGGGTAGAAAATCAAGTTGGCCTCTCACTTGCAATAGCTACACACAATATCATGTATTGTCACACAGCACCAAGTGAAAGTGTTACTTTCATAATAAAGTATGAGTTTATTTTTCTTTAATGTTTATTTATTTATTGTGAGAGAGAAACAGCATGAGCAGAGGAGGGAATGAGAGAGAGGGAGACTCAGAATCCGAAGCAGGCTCCAGGCTCTGAGCTGTCAGCACAGAGCCCGACGCGGGGCTCAAACTCACAAAACTTGAAATCATGACCTAAGCTGAAGTCTGACGGTTAACCAACTGAGCTACCCAGGCACCCCTAAAATATGAGTTTAAAGCACAGCTTTATTCTCATTCAAGAATGAAGGCAATTGACAATCGCAAATGTGAAAGAATTCGGGAATTATAGGACGCATCTTTCTTTGAAAAATAAGATTTAAAAAGAGCTAATGAACTGAATAATCCAGACAAGCAGAGGATGAAAGGAGTAGTTGTCAAAAGAACTGGTATTGACCAACTGTCATACAGATCAAATGTTGCTAACGGATATATATGTAGAATCATAACTCCTGATGTGAGTAATAAAAATTGTGAGGTGAAAAGAATAAATATTCTAATTTATTTCATTTTCTTAAAGAGTTAATATTGCCTAAACTATATGAATTAAAAGCACATGTTTTCATAATTTACTGAACAACAAAAAAGGTATTATAACTGACAAAACTGGAAGGGGGAGATGGAGGTATAAATGAGATAATTTTATCATCTTTTTTTTAAAGGTTTTATTTATTTATTTTTAATGTTAATTTATTTTTGAGAGGGAGATACAGAGTGTAAAGAGGGGAAGGGCAGAGAGAGAGGGAGACACAGAATCTGAAGCAGATTCTAGGTTCTGAGCTGTCAGCACAGAGCCCGACATGGGGCTCGAACTCATGAACTATGAGATCATGACCTGAGCCGAAGTCAGACGCTTAACTGACTGAGGTACTCGGGTGCCCCAATAATTTTATCATCTTTAGCATGAGGTAGCCACTCTAAAATTTCGAAGACAAAACATTTTCATATATTTTCCTGCTCTGTTGTTTAATAATGCTTTTGTGAGTTTTTAAATATGTCCTATCTTAGGAAACTGTAGAACAATTAACTAAAAGGGAATGTTCCCGACCAGTAATTCATATAGGGATGACTTTTGTGTTGTTGTTCATCATAAAATTATTTTGTATACATTAATATATTTTAATGATTGCTTTACTTTACAATCATGGTACTTTTTAAACACTCATATTGGTATTCAACTCAGTAGTGGTTAAAGTTATATCTGCATTATCTCAAAAGCAGCACTAAAATGTTGACTTTCTTTAATATTAATATAAAATATATGCCTAGAGCTCATCTCTTTAAGTACAGTATAATAACCACAGATATTAAACTTTTTCTACCATTTAATTAAACTTTACTTAATTAACTACCTAAACTTTTTTAAATTAAACTTTACCCTAAGTATACTTATTCATATAGAAAAATTAAGCATGATTGGCTGAAGAGTTACCATATTCATTTCAAGTGATTTCTTATTTCAATTACTTTTTTCTTTCATATAAATGCCTCCTATATATAGAAGGACATTCTGTTTACCATTTTGTATTTGTTATTCCTCAAAGAGTTTGTGGTTTCTATTTAGGTGTCAGCTAGGCTTATCACAGTTTTATTTTCTTAATAAGTAGTATATGGTAATTTTTTTCTAATTTTTTTGAAATAAGAAGCATAGAGTATCATATATTAACACATATATATAAATCATTTATTTTCCCCATATTTCTACTACAAATATCAAAACCTATTTTTTCAAAAATGGCTTTACTTGTAATATAAAATTCATCAGAGACTTGTTTTACTAGTATCAGCCCTGTGCTGTGTCCACACAGAAATAGAAAAATAATAAAGGCAGAATCTCTGCTAAAATATCTTACTGGATCCCTTCAACCACATTTTTTAAAAATTATAGCATGTAAAAACGTTAACACTTTATTGTGAAGTGCATAGAGTAAATTACAAAACAATATTACAGTAGTGATTTTTTTAAAGGCAGAAAACAATATGGAAAGACAGAACAATAGGCAAGAAAATAAATAAACGGCATCCAAATTGGGAAGGAAGCAACACTATCACTATATGCAGAAGACATGGCACAATATATATAGAGGACCCTAAAAACTCCATCCACCAAACTGCTAGCATAAATGAATAATGAGTAAAGTATCAAGATACAAAATCAATGTATAGAAATATGTGGCATTTCTATATACTAATAATGCATATATGAAAATTATCCCATTTATAATTGCACCAAAAATAAAATAAAATACCTAAGAATAAATTTAACCAACAAGGTGAAAGACCTGTATATTGGAAACTATAAGACACTAATAAAAGGAAGTGAGGAAGTCATAAATAAATGAAAAGACATTCTGAGCTCACGGATTGAAAAAATGTATATTGTTAAAATAGAACAATATCCAAAGCAATCCACACAGCCAATGCAATTCCTATCAAAATCCCAATGACATTTTTCACAGAAATAGGACAAATAATTCTGAAATTTGTATGGAACCACAAAAGACCTTGAATAGCCAAAGCACTTTTGAGAAAAAAACAAAATTGGAGATATCACACTCCTTGACTTCAAACTATATATCAAAGCAATAGTAATCAAAACACGATGGTACTGGCATAAAAACAGACACATAGATCAGGGGAACAGAACAGAGACCCCAGAAATAAACCCATACACATATGTCAATTAGTTAATGACAAAGGAGCCAAGATTATACAACAAGGTAAGGGCAGTCTCTTCAATAAATAGTTTTGGGAAATCTAGACAGCCGTATGCAAAAAATGAAGCGTGGCCACAGTCTTACACCATGCACAAAAATCAACTCAAAATGGATTGAAGCCTTGAATGTAAGACCTGAAGCCATAAAACTATAAAACCCCTAGAAGAAAACATAGGTGTTAAACTCCTTGACATAGGAGGTCTTTGGCAATAAATTTTTAAATCTGACACCAAAAGAAAAAGCACCAAAACAAAATAAACAAGTGGGACTATAAACTACAAGCTTCTGCACAGCAAAGGAAACCATGAACAAAATGAAAAGGTAACCTACTGAATGGGATAAAATATTTGCCAATCATATGTCTGATAAGGGTCTAATACCCAAAATAAAGAATTCACACAACTCAATAGCAAAAAACAAACAAACAAAAAATTCTGATTAAAAATGGGCAGAAGATCTGAATAGATATTTTTTTTCCAAAGACAACATATAGATGGCTAACAGACACATGAAAAGATGCTCCACATCACTAGTCATCAGGGAAATGCAAATCAAACACAAAGGGATCTCACCTCACATCTGTTAAAATAGCTATTACCAAAAAGACAAGAAATAACACGTACTGCAAGGATGTGGAGAGAAGGGAACGGAATCCTCTCACACTGTAAATGTGTGAATGTGAACTGGTGCAGCTACTATGGAAAACGGTACGAAGTTTCCATCAAAAAGTTAAAAATAGAACTACCTTATGATCTAGCAATTCTACTTCAGGTAGTTATTTAAAGAAAAAAACCCACTAAGTTGAAAAGATATATGCACCCTCATGTTCGTTACAGTATCATTACAATAGCAAAGATATGGATACAATCTAAGTGCCCACTGATGGGTGAACAGATAAAATAATTGTGATATACAAATATATACAATAAAAATTAATTAATTAACTAATTAATTAATTAAAGTTGAAAAAGAATGAAATCTTGTCATTTGTGACAGCATGGATGGATCTCAAGGGCATTATGCTAAGTGGAGTAAGTCGGAAAAAGACAAATGTCATATGACCTCTCTCATATGTGGAGTCTGAAAAAATCGAACAAACCAAAACAAAACTCCCATACACAGAGAACAGATGAGTGGCTATCAGAGAGAAAGGGGAGTGCAAATTGAATAAAGGGAGTCAATTGTATAATGATGGATGGTAACTAGATGTGCTGTAGTAATCACTTGTAGTGTATACAAAAATCAAATTATGTTGTGCATCTGAAACAAATATAATGTTATATACCAATTTTTTATTAGAGAGAGAGTGTGTGTGCAAGTGGGGTAAAGGAGCAGAGGGAAAGACGATCTTAAGTAGGCTCCATGCTCAATGCAGACCTCAATGCAGGGCCTCCATCCCAGGACTGTGGGATTATGATCTGACCTGAGCCGAAATCAAGAGTCAGACACTCAACCAACTGAAACACCCAGGCACCCCAATGTTATATATCAATTTTATCTCAATTTTTTTAAAAAGAAAATACTTTAAACACACACACACACACACACACACACACACACACTCACACACAGAAATAAAAAAACAAAGGAAAAAAAACAAAGGGAAGGTTTATAAAAAGTGGGTGAATCCAAAAGTATTGATATTATAAACTTATACTGTCTTAAGTAATTCTAAATACACACATAAAATTAAAATGCATGACAACAGTAGTATATTAATTTGGGAGCAAGTAAATAAAGTTTCAATTTTCTAAGACCCTAGTACTGCTTTGAAAAAGTACCACATAAATTCAGATTTGGTAAATCAAGAAGGCATGCTGTATCTATAATAAACCAAAAGAATAGTAAAATAATATGTAACTTATAATAGAAAGGAAAAATGAAATAATTTAAAACCTCAACTAAAACAAAAAGAGGCAAGAAAAGAGGAAAACACAACAGGAGGAACAAATACAATCAAATAGTATGATAGTGGATTTAACCTCAAATATATCAATAATTGCACTTAATTATTAATTAACCTTAGTTATTAAAGGCTAACTAAGCTGGAAACTAAGGCTGGAAACAAAGCTGGAATTTGTCAGGAAGCCTACAGAAAACAGTAACGAAAGCAACACATTTTCACATTACATACAACAGACATCTCAAAAATAGAACTTGCAGAAATATTGTAAGTAAAAGGGTAGAAAAAATTATGTTCTATACACACTACACCAGTGATTCTCAAAGTGTGGTCCAGAGATCTCCCTCGTACAGACGCTTTTAAAGGTTCTGTGGAGTCAAAACTATTTCATAATAATTCTAAGATGTTTTTTGCCTTTTCACTCTCATTTGCTCAAGAGCTTACAGTGGAGTTTTCCAGAGGCTACATGAGGTGTGATATTGTAGCAAATTAAATGCAGAAGGAAATACGGAAATCCAGCTGTCTTGTGTTAAGCTAGACATTAAAGCGATTTGCAAATATGTGTAACAATAACCCTCTTCTCACCATATCTTTTTGTTGAAAAATACATTTATTATTTAAAAATTGTTACTAATGGAAAAGCTTTATTATCTTAATCTCTAAATGAATTAATAAATAAAAACAATAATTTTCGTCATTTTTTTATATACAGTAAACACTGATATAACCTGTTTGAGGTGGGTACTCAATAGTTTTTATGAGCATAAAAGATTCCAGAGTCCAGAAGAAAGGTAGTTTGGGTATATCAGACACAGAAGACTAAGGCAGAAAGCTTTATTACAGATGAAAAGGGACATTTAAAAGTGATAAAATTGGTGAATTCAAAAGAAATTTATAACAGTTAGAAATTTATATACAACAAATAGCATGGCCTCAAGAATATTTAGAGCAATAAAAAAAAAAAATCAGGCTCTAAGAATAAAGAGCCACAATGCACAATCATCATGGGAGTCACATATATAACTTTTTCTCTATGGCGATGCTGACATGATCAGTGCATGCGGATTACAGGCACTACTGCATAATAAAAACCGAATACGCTCTGACGTAGGCACTCCATGAATTTCAGGCCTATTCCAAAACTAGCCACATTTATATAAGCAAGTTACTTAACTTCTCTGAGTTTTTATTATTTTATTTATGGAGCGAGGGTGATTTCACGTTCTTGGGAGGATTAAAAACAGTATCATAAAGTAGTTTGCACACTTTCACATATGAGGTACTATTATGGCTTCCTAACAATAATCCTCAATAAAAATGATTTAAAAAAAAAACTATAACTGTGGTGAACAATAAGGCTTCAAAGAGAAATGTTTGAGCTAACCCATGAAGAAATTGGATATTAACACACACTTTTTAAAAGTCTATATACAATTGATTAATCAGTAATTTGACTCAGGCAACGCATTTGGCTCAAAACGGGGAATCTAGACAGGACGTAAGTCACAATAACTTGCCATTCTTCCTCCTTTATTCTTACAACTTCTTTTCTATCAACTGAAGGATAATAACTGAACAAAAGGGGCGTGCAGCAAGCCTTACCTTAGGATATCATTACTTCCTCAACATACCAAAGAAAATGATTCTTTTCCAGTCAACGTTTCTATTTCACTCCCCATCCCAAACAATACAAAACAGTAGCCACAAAACTATTCAAGAGCTTCTTACACATGATGTAAATATAACAAATATAAAGATAAAGTGTCACTTAAATACTCTTGAGTCCACTGCTTCAATGTAATCTTTATTAACTCTTTAAAAGTTTCCTAGGTCCCACAAAATAGAACTGAGGTCAAATGTGTTTATCCCTCAAAAGGCCTTTGCCCATGGCAAAATTAGCATTTGGCCATACTTGCTACAAATATCTATTTCAAAGAATTTCTCCCACAGAAATGAGCCAATGGTCTAATAAAACATTCCTGCCACTTGGGAGGAATAAACCTCTCCTGTAAGGAACAGCAAACTAAAGATGTTAAATTACACTGGAGGTTTTCACTAAATAAGTGTTTGGGAAAGGTCTACCTTCTTTAGCTGCTCAGTGATTGCTATGTTTGATAGTTACATACAAATATGCTGAATGGCACCTAAGATTTTTAATTTCAATGCACAACTCCTTCAGGATCATACATGTTGTGTGAGAACAGGAATGCTAAATCAGGAGTCAGAAAACTTGGATGCTAGCCTCACCTCTGCTAGGACTTACATGCAAATTATGTGGGTCTGTTTTTTCATGTGGAAACTTAAGAAGCCTAAACTGGCAGATCTGTAAAATCCCTTTCAGCTTTGTACTAGGCATTGTTGCATTTCAAAACTGAAGGGTAAGCTAGCACCATCTAGTGGACTATAAAAAAATTCACTAAATATATAATAGTAAAATCCATTTCTACAAGCAAATGTCAAGGGTTTATTTTATTTTACTTCATTATTTTTTTCAAATGTTCCAAAGACAACACTTGTTGTCCAAAGACAACATGGGCAAGAATTAAGCCAGGCACATTTCCTCCAGGAGCCAAGACAGTAATCAAGCTTACGTAAAAATGTTGCATTATTTCAATATCTTTCATACTTATAACGCTAGTGTCATTTTTCCAGAAAGCAGTATTATCAGAAAACAAAGCATCAGGGGGAAGAAACTCTCCTAGTACTTCTGTCTACTTACAGTGACATCTTCTAGGAATGTGTTACCTGAAATATATAAACTAACAAATTAATTGCTCGCATTAAAGAAACACTTTTTCCAGATTAAGGTTTCCTTCAAATAGCAAAGATAGAAACGTCATGAAATGAGGAGACAAAAATTATTATTTGCTTTTATACATTAACATCATACTTATTTGCATTTTTAATTAATAATAAATGAAAGATAGAAATTTATTCCCATTTGTCTCTCTCTCTCTCTCTCTCTATGTAAATATCATTAGATAATCTTGGTGAGAGTCAGGACACTCATTTGTTTTCCTTATTGCTGCAGCCTCGCCAATCTTCCACTACTGTGTTCCAGTGCCTGGCAATGTGCTCACACATCATAGGTCCTCAGTAAGTTTGCTCGCTGATGAATTTATTAATCGAAGAACCTTAATATCATTACTTTTTCATCATAGTTTTAATATCGTCCAAAAAATACTAATAATCTTAAACGTTAAATGCATATTTATTAGAGAGGAAGTAGAATGAGGCAATTAAAAAATCAGATACTAGGGATACACTGCTGAGTTTTCAAATCCTACTTCTATATTTATACTAGCTGTGTGATCTTAGATAATTTACTTGACCTCTCTGTGCCCCAATTATTACCTGAGGTGGGGGGAAAGGAACATTTAATAGTAACTAACTCATAGCACTTATGTGAAAAGCAAATGAGTTAAATGTATAAAGCACATAAATATATGGTGGTTAAAAAAGGTATCTATTACTACATTTATCATATTATATTTTTTACACATAAAATGTGTAAAACAATTTTGTCATACAGCATGAATTGTTTCAAATTAATTTAGTTTCAGAATGTTTCCCTTAGAAAGTCAATAAAATTCAACATAAAAATAGAAGAAACAAAGAAAACTACATTATAAATTATAAATCACTGATTTTTCATTTGTTATTGGCTATTCACTAAAAAATTAAGTCAGAAATACTAACTCAAAATATGAAAAATTTCCCACAGATATTCAACATCCTTTCAAGGAAAGTTTTTCCACATTACTTCTGGAAAACAAAATGTTTTATCAATTTTACTTAAAATTTACTTATGGGAAATTTCAGGCAAATGAAAGCATGAAATAGAATAATTAGATAGTAACAAATGTTAAAATTTAAACTGCAAATCACCCAAATTAAATTCAGTTAAAAAAAAAAGTAATACAGGAAAATAAAAAGTTTCCAGGAAAAAAAAAATTTTCTTTTTTTAAAGTTTATTTATTTATTTTTGAGAGCTAGAGAGTGTGCACAAGCAGGGGAGGGGCAGAAAGAGAGAGGGAGACAGGGAGACACAGAATCCAAAGCAGGCTCCAGGCTCTGAACTGTTAGCACAGAGCCCAATGCAGGGCTCCAACCCACAAACCATGAGATTATGACCAGAGCTTAAGTCAGATGCGTAATCGACTGAGACACCCAGGGACCTCAAACATAAAATATTTTAGACTAATAAAAACTATAATAAAATCTCTTGTTTGTTCAAAATAAATCCATATTTATAATCACCAACTAAAGTGAGCTTAAAAAATTTAAACAATTATTATACACATTCAAAATATGCAAAAATAATTCCAGATCAAGTTAAAATATTCTATAATCAAAAACTGGCTGGAGTTCCTAGGTAGCTCAGTAAGTAAACGGTCCAACTTTGGCTCAGGTCATGATCTCACAGTTCCTGAGCTCGAGCCCCACAAGCAGCTCTATGCTGACAGCTTGGAGCCACCAGCCTCCTTTGATTATAGTTCCCTCTCTCTCTGCCCTTCCCCACTTGCTCTCTCTCTCTCAAAAGTAAATAAATATTTTTTAAAACCTTGCTACCAAAATAGAACCAATTATAGAAGATAACATAAAAATGTTATACGGTCCTTTTCAAATTACTCATGGCACACAATATGTTTAAGCATTAATGGCAATAACAAAAATATATTATTAACTTTGTAACTTTGAATTTATAGAATTACATTTTAAGTTGCTACTTTTAAAAAGTATATTTTACATTGTGTTTCTATTTCTGTAATTAGTTTAATTAGAACGGAAAACATTTATTTCAATGAATAATTTCAAATGAATTGCCTTAAGCAGATTGACAGTTTCTATTCTCATTCACTTAAAAGCAATGGAAGTCAGATAAAAATGTGCATTAAAGTTTTCTAATAAAAGGAGTAATTAGAGCTAACCTTACATATTTACTGCAACAACTACAGCTTAGTAAAAATTAGGAACAAATTATCCTTGAAACTGCAGATGTAGAATACATGGTATGTCTTCCAATTTTATTTCACCTCCTTAAGAAATATTATAGCATGGAATAGTAACCTATTAACTTATAAACACAAATCTACCTTTGTGCTCCTTCATAAGGGTTCTTAGCATCAATACATCATTGAAAGACAAAATCTATGCCTTTCTCTCAGCTCAACCAGAATCTCTGTAAGCAGTTCCTAAAGATGAAAAACAGACTCCAACTGGTCTTCAGAAAAATCTACTTTTTCATGTATACTCTCCTCACACTCAATAAATACAGTGTTTTCATTGTGCCCAACAGACAGCAAAGATGTCTTTTACCTTGTTTGCTCTGTACTACATAAAGATACCTCAAGTACATCAATTAATACCATGGCAGTTTCCACATAAATCACGCAGATATCCTATCCCAGGAAATCCACTGGTTACAAGAAATCCCATACAGCCCTGCTGGCAAAGAAAATGAAGTGAATGGGAGTTAAAGCATCTCTCTCACAAACAGCCCTTTTTTTTTTTTTGTTAAGCTTGCTTCAGTGTGTGCCAATATATATGCGACATATATTATCAATGCACTTGCCTTCATTCCAGCAACAACAAAATTATTTCTGTCTTGTAAACTAAAATTTTAAAATAAAAATTGTATCAAAGGTATCACTATTTCCATATGGGAGAAAATATGAGTAGTCCCAAAGCAGGCAGCACGGACACATAGGCAAATAAACACATTAAAGAATATTATGCATTATATTTTCAAAAGTGTGCCTTGAAATGTCTGCAAAAGCTTGCTTTTTGAAAACAACTATATTTTTCCCATATTAAAAAAAAAAAAAAAGGAAGATGATGGTGACTGCCTAGATCCAACTCTCCCTGTATCTCCTTCAGAAATCCATAATGAGCAACAATTAAATAAACATACCCCAACCTATGCTTCCAGTATAAATGGGAGATGAAATTACAAGCTGATTTTTTTCTAAGTGGGGTAGTAAGCATCCACAACCAATACAATCCACCCTACTCCACACTGGTACAGAGGGAATCCTATGGAAACTGAATAGATAAGTAAGAAATGGAAATGCTCCAGTGGTGGGAGAACCCATGTATTGTCAACAAGGCCTCCTCCCAGAAAGAGATAGCATCATCCTGAGTGTGATGACAGTGCTAACACCAAGTGTCTACGATGAATTACTAATGCAAATGGCCATGTGCTATAAATTTAAAATTGGATCCAAAAATAGAAACCAAATCTATGCTGTACATAAGTACATACCTAAAACAAAGTGCTTCGAGATGTTTTGTTTTGTTTTGTTTTGTTTTGTTTTGTTTTGGGTTTTATGGCCAAGTAGGCAAATACAAACAAAAATAAAATGTTGTTAGACAAGGTAAAGTTTAGTCTCAAAGCATTAAAGAGAGAAAGAAGGGAATTTATAAACTTCAAGGCTAAAATTCACAATAAAGATAACACAGTTAAGAATATCAGTGAAACAGCATAAAGCAACACTCATAAAACAGAAACCAAAGAATATACAAAAGTAAATAGACTGAATAATAACAAATATATTTATACTAGCTCAACTCCTTCAGTCTATGATGGGTCAAGTAGACATAGAAGATCTCCAACAAATGATCACGAAAGTAGGTCATAAAGATAAAAATGTAAACTCCATACTCCAACTAAAAACAATGACCTCCTTTTTAAGTACACATGAAACATTCCTGAAAATTGACCACACATTAGAAAATCACAGTAAGTTACAAAAAGCAGAAGCGGCACAAAGATAAGTCTCTCACTATAATACAATAAAACTAAAAAGAGTAACAGCAACAACACAAAATGGTCTTACCATATAGAAATTTTAAATCTTAGGTAAAAGGCAAAATATGTCATAAAATTGTAGAACTGATGAAAACACAGAGGTTACGGACTAAACAGTGCTCACAGGAGAATGTATAGACTTCAAGTATTTACGCTGGGCTGTCTGAGTGGCTGGGTTGATTAAGCATCTGACTGTTGGTTCCGGCTCAGGTTATGATCTCACGGTTTTGTGAGTTCGAGCCCTGTGTCCAGCTTTGTGCTGGCAGTGTGGAGCCTGTCTGGGATTCCCTGTCTCTCTTACTCTTTCTCTTTCTCTGCTCCTCTCCCACTTGCACTGTCTCTGTCTCTCTCAAATAAATAAACTTTCTTAAAAAAAACATTTATGTTAACAAGAGTGAAAAAGAATAAAAATAATTGAATTAAACCCATAGAATGTTCCTGACACTATCTTCCTAAATTACAGATGTCCTTTGCATCAGCAATATATATTGCAGAACATTAACCTAAAGATATAACTGATAAAGTATGAAATGATATAGGTATCCAATTAGGTATTATGGCAAATGTGTAAGATTAGAAACCACCCAATGTCCCTCAACCAGGAACCAGTGGAATAAAACCTTATCCATCCACAGAACTGAATACTATGAAACTATGAAAAAAGAATGCTATGAACTCCATAACATGCTGTTAAGTGAAAAAAATCAACATAATGGACAGTACTTAAAATATTCTATATTTTTGTTTTTGTTTTTTACTTTTTTAAGTTTTGTTTATTTATTTTGAGAGAGAGTGTGTGTGTGTGCACATAAGTGAGAGCTGGGGAGGGGCAAAGAGAGAGGGAGAGAGAGAGAGTCCCAAGCTGTCTCCACACTGTCAGCGCAGAATCCTATATGGGGCTAGAACTCAAGAACTGTGGGATAATGACCTGAGCTGAAATCAAGAATCGGACACTCAACCAACTGAGCCACCCAGGCACCCCAAATATTCTCTTTTGTGAAAGGATTAGCATGTATACATGTATCTCTTAGATATATGTTGTAAATGTATATTTACATATACATATATACACATAAGTGATATACATACATTGTATACATATATACATGTTATACGTGCATATATACAAAATATCTATATAAAAAGTAGATATGACAACAGGGTGAAAAGACAGGGAAAAAAGAATGATCTCTTTGAGTATGCCTTTTTTTAATGTAATTTGAGTAATGTAGTCTGTTTCACATATCAAAAATAAAATAGAATCAAATGGGAAAGTGAGCTTTCTTCCATTACCCCATCTACTCCCATCCCACTCGCTGAAATTTCAGTCCAGATCACATTTCCTAATGATTATAGTAAGGAGAAGGTGGAAAGGACTACTTTTTGGGGGTCCAAAAATTTAAGCTATTAGTATTATTCCAGTGTAAAAAAGTTTTTTTTTAACTTGTTTATGTATTTATTTTGAAAAAGAGAGTGAGCAAGTGGGTCAGAGAAAGAGGGAGAGAGAGAATCCCAAGCAGGCTCTACACTGACAGTGCAGAGCTCGACGTGGGACTCAAACTCACAAACCAGGAGATCATGACCTGTGCTGAAGCCACGATTGGGATGCTTAACCAACTGAGCCACCCAGGTGCCCCAGAGTAAAATTTTTATCAAGTTCCTGACTTTTTGGCAATCTTGATTATACATTAACCATTATTTAAGCCCCTATCAAGGCCCTTGAGAATTTCACAAGTGAAAACCGAACAGAGAATTTTAAGCCAGGCACTAAGAAGTATAATGAGATTTTTATTTTAGAGTGATCCCACTGTTAACAGTCTAGAAGTAAGCTGAAGTTGAATTTCAGTAGGAAGAGGAGGGAAGTTGGATAGTAAAAAGTGAAAGCACAAACAGAACACTTTCACAAAACTTGACAGTCAAGGGTAAGAGCAATGAGGCAATGGTAGAAGTGAATGGCAAAAGGAAGTGTTTGACATAAGACAGGTGATAAATGATAGAATAAAGTATCAAAGGAAACTGACAGTCTTAGAAAATATAAGGACTGGCCTTAAACAAGAAAAGACATTTTCATTGCTGAATTATATGGATTATAAAGCATGAGGGTAGAAACAGACATAGATAAAAAGGGATACAGATATACAGATGGAAGGATGGAAAAGATTAGGGTGATGCAAACTGATGAATTCTTTCTTTCATGTGGTGATAGCCTTATCTAAAAAAGGAAAGGTTAGTACAAGTAGGGTATGTAGGCAAGGAAAGGAGTGATGACAGGGATTTTTAGGGAACAGTTATGACAGTTGCTAAGTGCAGAAAGCATAGGATCCATAAACATATGATGGAACAAAGCCAGGGCATTAGATTCTGTAGTATAGCTCAGATCACTACTGGTTATAAAAACAGGAACAGGTCAGTGAATATAGTAATTTAAGGAGCTACTAATAACTAGCCATTTACCAGTGGTGGGAGCATATTCCCTTTATAGATTTTAAAAATAATTTTACTTCCTTCATGCACCTGGATAAAAGATTAGATAAGTATGGCACAAATAAAATAAGCAAATTAGTGATGGAGGCCTGTTCTTGAAAAGGAATAAATGAAACAAAATGTAATAATGAGAAATAAATGTCAATATATTCAAATTCCCTTGCTCTTACCAATTCGAGTGATTTTATTATGTGAAAGTTCAAGATTTTGGATATTAGTGCAGCCATCCAAACCATGAAAAGAAGTCAGTTGATTTTTATTAAGAAGAACAACACAGAGATTTTCCAAATTTTCACAATTGATAGACTCAATATGGTTTTCCTAAAACAAAGAACAAATGTAATTAGTTTTATTTCAATGGCTTATTAATGAAACATTTAAGGCTTACAAAAAGAGGAAGAGTGAGATGTGATCTCCAAGCATACATCCAAATCTCTGACTTTAAGACAAATATGTAGAATGTTATGGTATCTAGATGAAAATAGTAAGTAATCTAATAAATTATTAACTAATTTTGTACTTATTAATAATCTTTCAAAATACAGAATACAGATGATCATGTAACAAAATATTTCAAGCAATCTAAATGAACAAAAGTGAACACTTGGTCATAGTTCCTTTAAAACTATCATTTTAAAGACTGAAACAAGTTGAAATCTCCCCACTTCCCTTCCTCAGTCCCTTTTGCCCCCTTCCTCTCCAAAGAACAGCAATATTGTGAATTAGGTATGTTATCTCATGTGTATGTTTCTATTTTTATTACACATACATATCTCTGCAATACATAATACTGGTGCAGTGTCAAGATCATGTGTCTAGGATATAACAGCAATTCTTTTTTTTTTTTTTTTTTTTTTTTTTTTTTGCAAGAGAGAGCACAAGAGGGAGAAGAGGAGGGACAGAGAGAGAGAGAGGATAACAGAGGATCCAAAGCGGGCTCCATGCTGACAGTAATAAGCCTGATGTGGGGCTCGAACCACAAACTGTGAGATCATGACCTGAGCCGAAGTCAGACGCTTAACCACCGAGCCACCCAGGTGCCCCAACAATTCTATTTTTTAAGACCACAGAAGGATAAATGGGCTTTTAATAATCTTAAGGGAGTAGTCTCATAGCATCCCTCCTCAAAATATTTATGAGCATAAAGCCTTTGTCTAATGGAGTGAACTTAAGAAGCATAAGAAATCCAGAAAGTTTTAAAAGAAAATCAGATTGGTGGAAACACTGCCTGTGTGAACTGAAAAGAATAAGTCAAATGAAAAGAAGCCTCAAGCAACAACACCTGCCCCCATCCTCTATGGGAAAAAAACAGGCTGAGAAAAATTCTCAGGTGCAAACAGCACTCCTTCTGGAAAAAGAAGTATGCCTTAAGAATACTTCTCAAATCTTCTTCAGAATTCTGAAGAATACTTCAGTCTGTTCCAGTGGGCAAAACCCAGAGTCATAGAAAACTATTTTTATGGAGAACTGAGTCCTCATTAAGGAAATGATATGTGTTCAGCTATGGAACAGGCACTGCTATGGGCTTCTTGCTTTCTTTCATTTTGAATGGGAATGACTATTGTAACTAATCAAGCCCTATCTCACCACGGTCTGTGAGGGTGTTACGGGGGAGGGAACAGTGAGAGAAGATAACTTCTCATTTTATATCTCACAGATCTCGGACTTGAAAGAACTCTATCAGAGCATGTTATCTCCACTTGGGTCTGAGTTAGATGAGAAAATTCTGTGCTTCAAGTGTAAGTCTGATGCCACAAGGTGATGAGATTTGGGGGTTTCTGGCACATGAGTGTATTTTGCATGTGGGAAGGACGTGACTCTTTAGGAGCCAATGGGTAACTTTGGTAGGCCCCAATAAATTTCACCAACCCAGTATTGACACATCGACCCAGTCCCCTCTCACACAAATTCAGACTTGGTGAGCAGGATGACAGCAGATGCTTGATAAGCATTTGAATATTGGAGATTTGTCTTTCTGGTGGGACTGGGCGATTCTGTAAAGAAGCTCAAAATGGAAGAGACAGACAGACACATACACACACACACACACACACACACACACACACACACACACAGAGTGAGAGGGAGGGAGAGAGAGAGAGGAGAGAAAGAAAGATTGAAATTCCAACCTCCCAAGGCATCAGATATATAAGAAAAGGCCTTTTGGACATTCCAGCCCCAGCTTCAAATTACATAAGAGACTCAGTCAACAAAACATGAAGCAGAAGAAATGCCCAGAAAACCCAGGCCTCAATTCACAGCCCACAGAACCAAGAGCAAATAAAATGGTTGTTGTTTTAATTTACTAAGTAATGTCATTTGTTATGCAGCAAAAAGTAACAAAAACATCTGCAAATAGAGATAAGTGATTCCAGGTCATACTTCCTAATCAATCATCTTTCCTCAATGGTTCTCACAAATTTTGGCCCTTGATCTCCTTAGACCCTGAGTTATAGGTTATTATAGAAAACATTTATTTAAAATTATCATTTCTAACATGTAAGCATAAGTCCATTTTATATTTTATTATAGGATAAATAATGAGGAGAACGGAGGACATACCTGTGCATCAATGTGCTTCAGCTTTTTGCAGTTACTCAGGCTGTGCAAAGAAGTTAATCCACAGCGTTGAAGAGACAGAAATTGAAGATTTGGACACTCTGCCAGTGTGGAAAGACTACAACCTGGCAAATCTTGAAATGTAACTGTTGTAACCTAGAGAATGCAAGAAAATTGGAGTGCATAATATTATCTAAAAATAATGAATATAAACTATATTAGCCTTGCAAAATTGTTTTAAAAATTCATCTAAGAGGCGCCTGGGTGGCTCAGTCAGTTAAGCATCCAACTTTGGCTCCGGTCATGATCTCATGGTTCATGCGTTCGAGCCCCGCATAGAGCTCTTTGCTGACAGTCAGAATTGATAGAATCCTGCTTTGGATTCTGTGTCCCTCTCTCTACATCTCCCCCGCTTGCACTCTGTCTCTCAATAATAAATAAACGTTAAAAATTTTTTTAATAAAAAAATTAAAATAATTCATCTAAAACACTAAGGCTATATATTGAAAATTGACTTACTAACAACTCAATTTCAACTAAATTATCTGGCCTCTTTTTTTTTCCTCACATAGAAAGGACAAATAATGTATCATCCATGACCAATTCAAATACAAAAAAAGCAACATGCATAGAAGCAATAATATAATCGTTTATTAGCTCACTCCCTGATTTTTCACCAAATTCACTTTCTGTGTGAATTATTTTGGCACTATTTTGAGGACTATACTACATAAATGTTTAAGATCTGTATCCTAGGGATACCTGGATAGTAATAGGAGCCACAAAATGTCAGGGGATAGATTTTGTACCCAACCCTCCATGCTTCAACTAGAATAGCTCAGTTATCTTCCAAAAACAAAGAAAATTTGAGAAATTATAGAACCTGAAATAAATAGAACCATGCAGGGGCGCCTGGGTGGCTCAGTCGGTTAAGCGGCTGACTTCAGCTCAGGTCATGATCTCACGGTCCGTGAGTTCAAGCCCAGCATCAGGCTCTGTGCTGACCGCTCAGAGCCTGGAGTCTGTTTCAGATTCTGTTTCTCCCTCTCTCTCTGCCCCTCCCCTGTTCATGCTCTGTCTCTGTCTCAAAAATAAATAAACGTTAAAAAAAATTTTTTAAAAAAAACTTTAAAAAAAATAGAACCATGCAATAAGTAAACCATGTAATAAAAATAATTTCATTTTACAAGTCCTCTGAATTATAATGGTATGAATCATTCCTTACTAATATACTCAAAGCATATAGAATCTGTGATACAACAAATCATGAATGGTATATTTTTTCCTGTATTTCCAAATACTTTGGAGATCATACATTTATGAAATTTCTTATTACTGAGATATTACTGTGGACTCAATACTTCACAAAGCTTTTTTTCTTAAACAACTTTTCTATCTTTTTGGTTTTAGTCTTTTTAACTGAAGAAAATTCAATATCAAAGAATGTGCTCAACTTTGTGGTATGTATATTAAGGACTACACTTAAAGTTCCACAAGAATATGTCAGATAACAGGAATATTTTTGGATTGCTGAAAAGCACTCTACTTATTAAACTCAAGAACTCTCACATAAGTAAAATGGCAGAACAATAAATATAATATGTTGGTTCTTCAGTATAATTGAGTCCATGCACTGAAATAACTATATATGCTAAATCATTGTATAGTAAGAATACTTTCACACATTTCATATCAAAAATCCTACCTGAGGCCAGATTTCCCATGTACTGAAAAGAAATTTTAATATTATTAGCTTCATAAGAAGAGTCTAGTATATATCATACTGAAAACAGAGATTCAAAAAATGTTCTATTGAAATTCAAAGCACTATTGCTTCAGAAAAAGCTAGAAAAAGTACAAAACTCCTAAGTACAGTAACTCCTCTTCATATGGAATATTTCCTATGCATTAAATTAAACTGAAAGTTTTAAATTTACATGTTTATATAAGTGAATGGAAGACCATATGGTCCTGGAGGTATAAGGAAGGAATTAAGACCACTCCTTACTTTAAATAGCAAAAGTAATAATATTTTTTAAATTTCAGGTGAAATAAGTTTTTAGTATAATTATTTCAGGAATTTTTCAGTTATTATAATCTAAAATAACTTTTGAAACAAATTTCTATTTTATGGTATCTCAGAAAGAAAAATATTCATCCATTTGTGTCAAGAAAGCCACAGTATATTACCCATTTAATTTGTCCACAAGAGAACCTATAAATTCTGTAATTGGGAAGCTAGCTCTATACTAAAAAGTGAAAACACTATTTAGAACTAAGCACTTAAAAACTGAAAACTCCTGGGGCACCTGAGTGGCTCAGTCAGTTAAGTGTCTGACTTTGGCTTAGGGCATGATCTCGCAGTTTGTAGGTGCAAGTCCCTCGTAAGGCTCTGTGCTGACAGCTCAGAGCCTGGAGCCTGCTTCAGATTCTGTGTCTCCCTCTCTCTCTGCCCCTCCCCTGCTCACCCTCTATCTCTCTCAATAATAAATATTTAAAAAAAAAAAAAAAACCCTGAAAACTCCACAACTGCAGATTTATAGTAACAAATGCTTCTCTACCTTCTAATGTATATTACCTTGCTTGACTTCATAATACGCTGCTTACAATCACCTATGTAAACAATAAGGTTCTAGTTTTTATGATGTGGTCATTTCTCTAGTTTAATTTAATTACAGTAAAGAAGTGACAACTGCTCCAGTGTCCTTGTTAATGGTATCCACTTTCGAATATGAGGCATTTCAATAATATTTCCTCCTCCCTTTTATTGAAGATTTTAAAATTTTCTTATGATGTAGCAATTTATTATCTATTCTACCCTAGGTTTTGCCAAACATGAGATCAAAATAAATTTTTATATTAATCATGTATTGATCTATGCATGGCAATAATCAAATAAAACTGCTTTATGCCCCAAATATTAAGGTCAATATAAAATTAATACTCATAGGCATTCACCACTTCATGGTCAGCCTGAAAAAGAGCAACTGAAGCATAGTGGATGTTCACTAAATGCTTCTGAAATAAATGAAGGAATAAATTGCCCTGCGGCAAAACTAAAATGTACTAATAGCATTCACAGTTTCTTTCCTTAATAGTGAGTAATATGAAGATATTTCAGATACTAATATTTTCAAACTCTTATAACTTGAAAAAACTGTTCTACCTATAGAACCTTTGACCCATTCATTATATTTTAATACAAGATAACAAATCAGTTTTCTACTTAATAATCATCTATAGGTCCCTAAATCCTTGACAGATCATGGTACATAAAATGACCTAAAATAGCTGTATAATTTTAGAGATTTCACTCTCAATTATTCTCGAGTTCAACATAAGGAGTGTCAGTCATCTATGTAAACTGTAATTACAAAAATAATGAAAGTCATGACTCTTGGTTTTGCTTTTGGCAGAACATCTGTTCAGTGACACAATTTTAAATCTCTTTAAATAATATCATTTGAAAAATCAGCTGCAAAGAGACTGAATCTGAGTAATTACTGGCTTAAATGAAACAGAATCTAACTTTTAGTAGTGCATGTACCATTACAACACCAGTTTATTACAATTTGCCTTGTATAAGGATGTGAAAGTTTCTGATCTAGAAGTTAATCAACAGCTGAGATGCTATCCTTCATGCCATGTTATAAAGACATATAAGAAAAGCCTTAAGTTTAGTACCTTTTTTACGGTTATTTACGGTAACTTGAAGCAAGTTATCGTTAGTAACAAAATACCAAAAATAAAATAAAAATGAATTAACTAGAAAAAATGTATATTAGTTATCAATAATCTTTGCTTGAGATCCAAGTTTGACAATAACTATTATATATACTAGGAGTCCTAGGCTATAATCTTCATATATATTGTTTCAAAACTCAACAATCCTATCCAATAGATATTGCTCTTCCCAGTTTATAGAAGATAAAACTGAGGCTCAGAAAAATCAAGCACCTTGCCCAAGGTGACACAGCCAGTAAATGGAAGATATAGAATTAGGACCCTGATCTTACTTGATATAGGGCTTGTTAGTACTTTATTAAATTTTACTTAAATAAATTTTCTGTTAATTTCTTTTTTCATTAATACCTTCTATCTAAGTTGTGAAGCTAGTAGTAATATGGAGAATAAAGTCAACATTCAGTTGGAATTATTTATTCATCTACTTATCCCTCCTCCCACTCATTCATCCAACAGTCGAGCAATGAAAACCACTATTTGCCTGGCCATATGTAAAGCAGTATAGAAAAGAGGCAGACCCGATTTCATGAGCCAAAGGCTGAAAGTGAGAGATTAATATAAGCAGAATGAATTCATCATTGGGTGAAATTCTAGAAGAGTAAAATTTTCTCTTCTAAAGGTCTCCTCCAGAAGGGCCTTCCAAAGATGGCAGCAACTGATCAAGATAAGGACAAAGACGTGGAGCTAAGAGATTAGAAAATCAAAGTAAGGGAGTCACGGGTCAGTAGTAGTAGTGAATAATGACACCAACATAAACCATCTACCAGAGTCATTACAAGATGGTAGTTTATAACACTGCTGCATTTGTAGACACATTCATAAATATCTTTCAACTTTATGCTGCATACTTGATGCTTCAAAGAAAAATTAAATGTTTGAAATAGTTGCGTGAGTAGTGGTTAGAGGATTACAGTGTCCTTTACAACATTTCTACTCAAATTAATCCATGGACCAGCACCAACAGCATCATCCAAGGGCACTGAAAAAAATGCAGAGCATTGAGACTAGCCACTAGACCCAATGAATCAGAATCAGCATTTTAAAATTTCCAGGTGATCTGTATACACAGTACAGTTTGCAAGGATTTGCTCTAAGAAATAAGAGGGTTAATCCTCACTTTACACACATTGACAAGAGTTTCACAAAAGAAACAGAGTGGATAGGAGAAGAAACACCAAGCAGACAGGTTCACACATCTTAACCTCCTCAGTGCTCTTCTTGTTGAACAGAGCAAAGACCCAGAATGAAAGAAAAGAGCACCATTGTTTTTCTAACTTCAGTTTACATTAGAAACAAGTACACAGTGAGCATGAATCTGTCACTCAGGCCTAGCTCAAACATATACATAAAGAAAATTACCCAAAGTAAAAATTAGTAGCTAATGTTATAAATTCAGAAAGCTTACACTAGGGGCACTTGGGTGACTCAGTTGGCTAAGCGTCAGACTTCAGCTCAGATCATGATCTCATAGTTCATGAGTTCAAGCCCCACGTCAGGCTCTGTGCTGCCAGCTCAGAGCCTGGAACCTGCTTTGGATTCTGTCTCCCTCTCTCTCTCTGTCCACCCCCCCCCCCCCGCCAACTTGCACTCTGTCTCTATCAAAAACTTAAAAAAAATTTTTAAAGGAAAAAGAAAAAGAATGCCTGCACTAACACCTTAGGGAAAGTAGAAAAAGAATGATTCCAGAGATAACATAGCCAAAGAAAAAAATTAATAGAAGAGTTAATGAGTGATTCTATAGGTAGCCCTACAGATCTGATGGAAATGAAAAATACATTGCCTAGGAAGTAGAGGAACTTTAAAGTAATTCTGTTCTTTATACTGCTTTTTCACATTCCAGAGATCTCTTTAAAGCCAACTATCTTATTACCCTATCACAGAATCTCTGAAATCTTATTTATAGCAATTATCCAGATCTGTAGTAATGTATTTAACAGTGTATTTATTTGTTTAAAGCCTTTTTGTGTACCAAAGTTAGCTCCATAAGGTCAAAGATAGGTTTCTTTCTGTCCCTTCAACAATACATATTAATCTATCATATTGGACAGATAAATATTAGTTGAGTGAATGAATTTTTAAAATTCATATATATTAACATGAATATTTATTTTCATAGGCATCTGTCTATATCAAAAAACTAAATAAATTTTAGTGAATACATTTCAGTTTCCGGCCCTAGACAAATATATGTATTTTAATCATGAAGTCCTTTCTAGTATTATACCACTTGAAATATTTTTTTTTACTGTTTTTCTACATATCTGTTAGTTTCTGTATTAATTTTGGTTGAAATATGGGCTTTATAAACATAGAAATTAGTAGCAGTTGATGACAATTATTTTAAATGTCAGTATATACGCACCGTGTTTATATAGCACATGACTAAATTCTAGAGTCTTCTATTGTAAGCCCTTCTTTCACAGCCCTTGTCAAGTACAGAGAAATCCACTTCATTCCAAAACAAACCAGTAGGTGGTATTGTGCCCAAAACTATAGCAAAGTAACTGAGTGTCAATTTTGGAATTTCCTATTCTAATTCAACACTAAATTCCCAGCTGCCTCCATTCTTAGAAGCTTAATAATAGCTACAGGAACCCTGAACATGGCTTCAAGATATAAACCAAAACTTTTTATAGTGCTTCACTGAGAAAGAAGATGCCTTGAATCATTTTAACTGAGATCTTTTAAATACATCCCCTCTCAAATGGGGGCAATATCTCATTAGCAATATCACCGATTAAGAGACAAAATTCTTGGGACGCCTGGGTGACTCAGTCAGTTGAGGGTCCGACATCAGCTCAGGTCATGATCTCATGGTGCCTGAGTTACAGCCTCGCATCGGGCTCTGTGCAGACAGAGCCCGGAACCTGCTTTGGATTCTGCGTCTCCTTCTCTCTCTCTCTGCCCTTCCCCACTTGTGCTCTCTCTTTCTCTCAAAAATAAATAAATATTATTTTTTTTTTTAAAAGAGGCAAAATTCTTGGATACAAAATATGCCTTCTACTGATATTTTTAAAGTTACATTTTAGAGAACTAATTGTAATTAAATATGAAAAAGTATTATAAAGTTATAAAATACCTGCTGTAAAGTATTCCAAGGGCCACACTGAAGAATGTCTAGTGTATTCAAAGGAGGCATCGTGTTGGCTGGGCATTTTACAGGTCTCTTTGTCCTAACAATTTCCTTTTGTTGATTTTGCTTGAAAATTTCAAACCAAGGTTTAAATGATTTTATCCAAGCTAGCCTCTTTTCTTCAATAGAAGATAGAAGTGTTGACTTTGGTAAAGTACAGGTCGCAATATTTTCACATTCAGCTCTATTATTATGACATTCTTCTGCGGTTTCTTTAATTTGAGACCTAAGAGAGTTTACTTCTTTAAAAACTAAGGAATTTTTTGCATCAAAACCTCCCAAATCTTCACAAAGAGCATTTCTTCCTAAAGTATAATCTTGCTCATTTATTTTGTTTTCT
Organism: Panthera leo; assembly: GCF_018350215.1. Classification (NCBI taxonomy): domain Eukaryota; kingdom Metazoa; phylum Chordata; class Mammalia; order Carnivora; family Felidae; genus Panthera; species Panthera leo. The sequence goes on along the minus strand of NC_056685.1, from coordinate 107,131,229 downwards.
ATATTTATCATGGAATCACTGCTGTTAAAAATCACATCACTATTCAGAGTATTGCTTTCTCGGTTCTCCTCAGTTTCTTTGGAAATTAAATCAACTTCTTGTTCTTGTAGTATTACATTTTCCCCTATATCTTTAGGATTTTCTAATTTTAGTGGTTGTTGCTTCACTGAAATTACTAAAATATTATTCTCTTCATATAGTGGTTCATTCTGTTCTGATATCTCTTCTTTTTCTACTTTTTGTAACTTATTCTGTTGATTATCTTTGATTATTTTCTGTGCTTCATTGTTTTTCACCTTGTTAATTCCTTGACTATGTCCTAATATTATTGTTTGGGTGTCTTGTCTCACATTCTCATTTATGGCAGGTTTCACATGTTCCCCTTTTTGCATTTGAGACTTTAATTCTTGCAGATGAAACTGTTCATTCATGTTTTCTTTCAGACCTGGGTATTCCAATTCGGTTTTTTTGTCTACATCTTCACATTTTCTTTCTTGCTTGACGATTTTTGTGGAATGTTGTTGTTTTGCTAGGTTTTCATTTTTTACTTCCATTTCAATTTCTGCCAAAATCACCTGGTTTGGTATAGAATCTTTCCATTGCACTTGCATTGGCTCTTTTAATACAAGCTGTCTACCTACATTTTTTCTCTTAGTTGATTGTTCAACTAGCCAGAGGGGAACATCTTCCCACTCCTTTGACTTTTCCTCCCCTACCTTTTTGGCCATATCATCCTTATTCTTTGATGTATCTTCAACAGTTAAATGTTTTGCATTGTATTCACCTTTCTTTAATGCTCTACTTATTATTAGCTGTCTGCTTGCATCTCCTCTTAATCTTAATTTTTCCTTGTTTAATAGTTGCTCTTTTTCTCTTCTCACGATGTTCTTTTTTTCTTCATATTCTATTTCTCTCCTCTCCCTTTCCTCTTGCTTCTGCTTTTTTATCTCTTCTTCAATCTTTTGTTCTTCCTCCAATCTCTTTCGTTTTTCTTCTTCCATCTGTCGTATTTTTGCTTCTTTTTCTTTCCACTCTTGTGCTTTCCTTTTCTTACTTTCTATTTGTTCTTTTATGATTGGACCATATTTTTGGTAGACCACAAATGCTTTATATTTAGCTTGAATTTTTACAGCTGCATTATGATGCAGTTTTAACAAACGCATTTTTTCTTTTTCTTGCAGATCTTTAAATCTTGTTCTTTCTTCTTCTATTTGTAGATGCAACTTTTTAATAAACTCCTAAAGTAAAGTAAGATAAATACCAGTATAAGTGAACAATATTATTAAAATATCATATAAAATATAGGCTGAAAACAAATAGTTAACTTGAAGTCATAATGAAGTTACTATAAAATTCACTTAGAAGAACAAAAGCCATTTATTTTAAAGGATATAATATTTTAAAATATTTGAGAGATTTGATCAAGTTAGTAAGTTGACATTCTAATATTATAACTATATTAAGCCACTCAGATATAAATTGAGGAATTCCTTGAACATAGAAAGCATATGAAATTAGAATAGTACAGAGAAAAAGCGAGAAAAACCACAAGCCAAAATTTGTGTAGGGGAAAAGGACTTTAAACTTTCCCAGAGCTAGCACAGGGACTGCAGACACAGGGAATTATTTGGTGAGATGATGATACCAGGAAGGCAAGGTAGAGCATACATATAAGCAATATGAAGAACCAGCCTAGTCACACATTTTATCCTTTCTCAACTATTACGAGAGCTGATAAGCACATACTACATCAAATGAGATCATTGGGTTAGGTGAGAAGACGTCATTGTCACTAGAGTCCTAAAACAAAAGTAAACAGGTCAACAAAATTCAGCAACTATTGGAGAAAAGCTAACACAAAGGATGTGAGGCAATGAAAATACTTGAACAAGGAGAAGGAAGAACTAGTTTCTGAGGAAAGGTAGGTACTAAATAAAAATTTAAATATTTTTTAGGAAAAATATGTTTAAATAAGAATAACTTTATATAAAAATAAAATGAAAATATTCAAATAAAAAATATGACGCATTCATACAAAAAATCACACTAGAATGACTTTAAATAGGTGTTGGCTAAAGAAAAACTTCCAAGTTAGGTGTTTTTCCAAAACAACCTGCAAAACAACAAAGACATGAAATATATGACAGAGACTTTCAAGCGGAGGATCAACACAGAAACTCGAACACCACTAGTAGGAGTTACAGCTAAAGACTTGAGAAGGATTAAAGGGAAAAAAACAATACAAAAATGTTTTCTAAACCAAAAAAGGCCATAAGATAAGATAAAGAGTGGAGTTAACTTTTCACACATACACATAGACACACATGCCCTGATACACTCATCTAGATGCAGCAATATTTCAGAACCCTAAGGAACGTTAAGTCCCATGAAGGCAGAAGTTATTTCTGTTTTATCCACTGCTGTACCCTGAACACTCAGAAGTGCTCGGCATGCAGTAAGAAATCAGTAAATTTGTGTGAATAAATGCAAAAAGTGAAAAATCCTAAAACTTCAAAAGAATGTAAAGAAGGAGTGTCAAATCTACAATGATAACACAGGCAAAAATATCTAAATGCGCACATGAGTTAGATCTTTAAATTGTTAAAACCAAATGGTAATAAGTCTGGATTCTATATCCCATGAAACAAATCATTCGATTGTAAAAGCAAAATGACATTATTCTCAAGTGTGCAAAATAAAGAAAATTTGCCATCCAAAAATCTTTTTGACAGGTATTTAGGCATGCATTCCAGAAAATGAAAACTGAGTCCAGAAATCAGGGGAAACTCAGGATTCAAAGAACACTAATGATCAAAGAAACCATTAACACTTAGCACTATCTTCTACTTTCTTCTACTATCCCACTTAAGAAGTCAGCTGTTAAGTTCACTGTAGCTCCTTTTAGGTAATGTGCCTTTTTCTCTGGCAGCTTTTACAACTTTCCCCCCTTGTCTTGAATTTCAATCATTACACTACTAAACTCCCAGGTGTGGTTTTCTCTGTATTGATTCTGTATACAGATCATTAATCAACTTTGAATGTTCAGATCGATTTTCTTTTAAACTATTTCAACTATTATCTCTTCACCCACTGTTTCTGCTCCTATCCTTCAAAGGTTACTAGTATACACATGTTTTATCTTTTCACTATACATCATATATTTCTTGTACTCTCTTCTGTCCTCCCTTTTTTTTTTTGTCCTCTCTGTGCTTTAATTTGGATATTTTCTGCTGACCTTGCTTCAGTTTCACTAATGCTCTCATTTGCTGAGTCAAACTGTCAAACTTATGCCCTGAATTTTTAAATTTACATACTGAACTTTTCAACTTTGTAATGTATACTTGATATTTCATTATAGATTCTAGTTCTCTTTTCTTAGCATCTATCTGTTTAACATGTTGCTATGGAATGATAGTTATAGGTATTTTAATGGCTCTCCTACTCCAACATTTGGGTTACCTGTAGGTAAATTACTATTGTCTTTTTTTTCCCTTGTCATTCATATGTACTGTCTGTTCACATGCCTAACCAACTTTTTTATTTAAATATGCACCATAGAGAAAATCATATTATAATATATAACATCAAATCAATACACTGTACCATTCAATCTTATGCAATGTTAAATGTCAAATATACATATATTTTTTTAAATGGATAGTAGAAACCTACTTTTTCAGGAGTATGTTTATATAAAGAAAATACTTGAAAGATAAAGAAAGGTAGAATGTTTAGCTGGATATCAGGATTATAAGAGGTTTATCTACTTCATGTTTATAATTAAAATAATTTTATATAAAAATTTCTATTAAAAACTGTTTTATAGAAAAACATAATTTTATATAAAATTTTATATAAAATTTATTTTATATTTATATTGCATATAAATTTATTTTATATTTATATTATATATAACATATATTACATTTATATTATATAAAATGTTCTTTTATATTATATATATTATATTTATATTATATATATTTATATTATATATTTAAATAAATCTTATATAAAAATGAGTTAAGTAAATTTAAACTTAATAAATATCATTAGAATGATCTTGAATTCACAAGAATTATTTAACATTCAATTGTGTTCAAGAAATGAGGTAACTTTCATAACCATCTTCAGTCATAATGAAATATTCATAATAGCATGTTTCCTCAAATCTTAAAAAATTATAGAATTATAATTTTACATAGACCTGTTCACTCACTGACCCACTTTATTTTAATTTTTAGGGCATTATATTTCAAGGATAATTTCTGGTGATTAATGAATTTTTTAAAGTCTTAGTAAATTAAATCCTATATCAGCTAGGCAATATTACTTTTAAATGTCCATTTCAAGTATAATAAATATTCCAAATGAAGAATAATTATCATGATGTTTAAAAAGAAGAAATAGATACCTCATGCTGTTTAAATTTCTCTTTCCATATTTTCTCTTCTTTATGGAGTTCATCATTCATCTTGTCCTGTTCTTGCTGAACATACGGTAATATTGAGATATTATATTCAAATATCAAAAAAATATATATACTTATTATAATTGGTTCTCAAACCTGTATTTGTAAATAATAGTTAAAGATAAAAACTTACCCAACGATTCTCTGTTATTAGTAGTAGTATAACAACTTTAATCTCAACCTAAAGTGTCACATAAATGATACCTAAAGTTCCCATTTTGAGCACATGAAGATGTTGGCAACCTGGGAAAGCTTATTTGAGTATGTTTATGTACATAGTAAAATGTATTCACTAGATATGCTGTTGGACAACACGAAAATTACAAATATTAATGTTTGTAAGATGAGTTTTGCATTACATAATATTTTTCTCTCCTCACCATCCCATTTAACTCACATAACCCTTCAGTTCAGTGGATAATGTTTTTTTTTTTTGATTAGCATCTATTTTGTTAAGGCTCTGCAGAATAAACAAGATCAGTAAAATGTAATCTCTTTCCTCTAAAACTTTATGGAAACATTATCATAAATTCCCATATTATCTCAAATTTAGCAGAATAAATTTATCGCAAGAGAAGACTATAAAGGATCACAGCAGAAATAGATGTTATAACTGGAGGATCATCAGAGGCTTCATGCAGAAGACTAGTTGAAATGACTAGGCTTTCAAGAAGTTAAACAGACATGTTAAAACATTATTAAATGTTTTTCAACTAGGAAGATGACTATAGTTCTGCTTTTAGGAAAATTAAAAGGTTACCTTAGACAGAGTTAAAGACAGAAAGCAAGAGTCACTAAAGAGATAATAAAGTAGGTATTAGAAAAGTCCATGTAAGAATCAAGGAGAGCCCTCTGTAGATAGGGTGGCAGGAGTGAGAACAAATATAAAGACAATGTAAACATAAAATTTCCATAAACTACCAGATGATTGGAAATAAAGGAAATGGGAATATTTCTTTGGATATAATCTTACATGATGGGAATTAAGCACAGAAATAACAAAATCATTCTAGGGGTGCCAGGGTGGAGTCGGTTAAGTGGTCAACTCTTGATTTCCACTCAGGTCGTGATCACAGGGTTCCTGAGATGGAGCCCTGCATCCAGCTCTGTGCTGATAGTGCAGAGCCTACTTGGGAGTCTCTCTCTGCCCCTACCCTGCTTGCACACTTTCTCCCTCGCTCTCACTCTCTCTCTCTCTCTCTCTCTCTCTCTCAATCTCTCTCTCTCTCAAAATAAATAAATAAATATTTTAAAAAAAAAAATCCTTCTGACAGGACTATGGTGAATGGGTTTGTGGAATACAAGGCCAAAAGTAGAGAGATCGGTTAGAGAGTTTAGACAAGCTAGACATTAGGACACCCTGAACCATGGAGTAACAGTAGATTAAGTGTGTGGATGAAAAGATGGATAATATAACTTTAAGAGGGAAGAGGATAATAAAGAGAGGGAAGAGTCAAAGATGGTCCTTATCATTCCAGCTTGGACTATGATGATAGTGTAGCTCATCAAAATAACAAATACCTGAGGAGAAGCACAATTAAGAAATAAAGACAATGAATTCAGTTTTAAACATATTAAGTTCTGAGTGTAAAGTATCTGTAGTAGAGTTATGTAGTTGACATTGTTTCTGAACAGCCGTAGCTGTGGCTGAGATTATCAAGAGAGAAAGTATATGAAGAAAAATAAAAGGACAAAGGAAGAAATCCTTGGTCGTACCATATTCAGGGAGAGAGACAGAGACAGAGAAGGCTAAACTGGATATAAAGTAGGAATTGCCAAACACATAAGAACAGAATCAAGGCAGCATGGTCCGATTTAAGACAAGGAAGAGAGAAATGGTCAACAATCAAAATTTTACTGGCATAAAACGCTACAGAGGTCAATATAAGAGCTGAAAAAGAACCTGTGAGTATGGAAATAGAGAAGTCATTGGTTATTTTTGTTAAGAGCAGTTTAATTTAGTAGAGTGGTGATGATATACACCTAGTAGGCTTAGGATTTAATGAGAGACAAGGACATAAATACAGCAAAAATAACTACTCTTTAATAAGCCTGACTCTGGTAGCTAGAGCTAAAGAGAAGCTAAATTGAGATATATGATCAAAGCTGATCTCATGATTTTTCTTGTGTTTTGTTTCTAGGATGGGAGAAAATTGAACATGTGTATAAACAGTAAGAAAGAAAGAAGTTGATAGGGGTGTTTTGGGGTGTTTCAGCATATGGGGTAAAACTAACAAAGCAGGGGTAAATTGGAAAATGACAGATACAGAGCAGAGCAGGGAAAGCTAACCTTTAGTAGAAGAAACCTTTCCTACTGAGAATGGAGCAAAGGCAAGAAAAAACAGCAGGGTGAATATAAAGGTAGATGCAAACTGATACAGGATTAGAAAATAAAGTTTGCCATTGATGCAAAAATGCTATGTGATTACTTGCCAATAATGAGGAGGGAGAAGTTGGGTAGAACTCTTAAAGAAAGAGATTTACAATAGTTGTTAAGTGGAATGCAAGAGGAAGCTAACAAAGGACACAGAAAAGAACTACTGAAAGAAAATAAATTTCATATTTAGAATCCATCATAATAAAATGATGGAACGGTCATTGGAAAAGTGTTAAGCCTCAAGGCATAACAAAGCATACATTTAGGAATTCATTAAAATATTCCAAACTATTAATTTTATGATAAAGCACAAATTGCTTTTAGAAACTAAGTTAGAATCTTTGAGGGTGGGCCCCAAGTGTTAGATCTCTCTGGGTCATCTAAGCATATAGCTGAATCCTTTGCCAATGAGGTAGTCAATATATTTTTGCTTTAAAACAATTAAAAATGTCAATTTATTTGAAGAGAATTTAAAAGTCAGATGTCTTCTAAATCTGAAAACACCACTAACAATCAATAACAATGATGCATTTAAGCACAAGACAGCAAACACTACTCTAAAATCTTAATTATATTAAAGCGTTTCCTGGAATTAAAAAAAAAAAAAAGCTTCTGACTTTCAGAAATGACTGATTAAAATGGTCTGTGGGAAGGAAAACATAATGAAAGGAAAGTTAAGGATGCACAGTTCACTATTAGAAAAAGCCACAACCAAACTGGCTCTGTAATATAATTGCTTTTAATTTATTTTCTATAAAATCAGGAAATGCAATGTACTCAACATGGAGGGCTAGAATACCCTGAACTGCATAAGTGACCACATGCCAATGCTGTCTACACAGAACAGTCAAAACTATTAAGTTGTGGGTAATATGTAAGTCAATTTTAGTAATGTAAGACAGGGAAGTCAGTCCTGCCTGTTACCCACACATTCTAAGCTCATGGGCATTCTGATGCCCATAAAGTCAAGTCCTAAAAATTCACCAGTTTCTCAATACACCGCTACCATGACTTGAAGTTGTGGACCCCCTGGGGTAGGGTTAGGAGGAAACAAAAATAAAAACATAAAACTCCTGGGGCTCCTGGGTGGATCAGTGGGTTGAGTGTCTGACTTAGCTCAGGCCATGATCTTGCGTTTGTGAGTTTGAGCCCCACATGGGGCTCTGTGCTGACAGCTCAGAGCCTGGAGCCTGCTTCGGATTCTGTGTCTCCTTCTCTGCCCCTCCCCTGTTCATGCTCTGTCTCTCAAAACTAAATAAACGTTAAAAAAAAATTTTTTTTAAAAACAACAACATAAAACTCCTTCACACCAAAAAATCTCTGGCCCAGGAATTAGCTCAATATGGGAGCAAGGCATAGGCCATCACCTACATGGTTGAACCACTTCAACCAAATGTTTCATGTAATTGCTATATATTAGACCATATAGCAAGGACATTTCATGATCAAGTAAATTATGTTGCCTTCTTCCATGATAAGAAGTGTATGAAAAAACAACAGTTTATGCTCTAAGTATCAGCCCTTCTAGGACAATCTTTGTAACTTCATAGACCCAGGGGACCCCCAAGATCCAAAGAAGCATCTGAAATTCCAATGAATTACAGTGAAAACTAATCAAGAAGTCCATAGTAAATCCTATTACCACAGTCAATTGCTTCAACTATCAGAAGTACTTAAAACCCACAGAACAGGGTGCCTGGATGGCTCAGTCAGTTAGGGTCTGACTCCTGCTCAGGACATGATCTCACAGATTATGAGTTCGAGGCCTGCATCGGGCTCTCTACTGTCAGCACAGAGCCCGCTTCAGATCCTCTGTTCCCCTCTCTCTGTACTCCTTCCCCACTCAGGCTCTCCCCACCCCCTATCCCTCTCTCTCAAAGATAAATATTAAAAAAATATTTTCTAATGTCATTTGGTCCAAAAAGTAAAATTCTATAAAAAAAAATACACAGAACATAGCTCAATCCACGCCATAATCCAAAACACCAGTACTATTCATAAGTAGTTACTGATTCAAAAAATGTATGAAAAACAACAAAAATAAAAAAAAAATCCTTACCTTGTGAATATTCTCTAATTTCTTCTTTTCAACTTCAAACTGTTTCATCCAGCAATGTCTCTTTTCTTCTTCTTCTTCAAATTGCTTTTGTTCTCTATCCCTTTGAGCTTTAAGAGTTTCTTTCTCTTGGTCTTCCAGTTCTTTCTGTTTGCCTTGCCAAGCTTCAAAAGACTGCCTACATCTTTCTTCCACTTCACAGTATCCAAAATTTATATCAGTATCATCTGCATTTATGAAGAGAAATATTATTATTATTATTAAAATAATGCCTTTCAGTGTGCCTGGGTAGCTCAGTCAGTTGATTTCAACTCCTAATTTCAACTCAGTACATGATCTCAGAGTTGTGGGATTGAGACCCACATTGGGCTCTGTGCTGGGCATGGAGCCTGCTTAAGATTCTCTCTCCTTCCCTCTTTCTGCCACTCCCAGCTCACACTCTCGTTCTCCCAAAAAAGAAAAAAAAAATCTAACCTCTCAAAACTGATTTAATGTAAAGTATAAGGGTAATTTTGAAATGAAGAAATAATGTCAATGTATTACCAAAGTAAAAGGGACAATATGCAAAAAATACATTCTTAAATATACATAAAAATTCTATTGCAGTCATATATAAGGGAGTTCCATTTCAGTCAATTAAGAAATTACATAACTTGCCTTAAACTATATACCACAAAACTTAATGTAAAAACATAATATGTGTGTGTGTGCTGTACTTAAAAGATACTTAAGGAACATAAAGGACACTTAAAAATCCATGGCTGAGTATATCTATTTCAGTCAGCTATATAGATGGAAAATTTTAAATATATTTAAATCAAGTTAATTTAAGAGGTATAAAAAACTATGAAAATATGGGGTCACCATGGTAGCTTGGTCGGTTAAGCATCTGACTTCGGCTCAGATCATGATCTCGTGGCTCATGAGTTCAAGCTCTGTGTCAAGCTCTGTGCTGACAGCTCAGAGCCTGGAACCTGCTTCAGATTCTGTGTCTCCCTCTCTCTCTGCCCCTCCTGCTTGTGCTCTGTCTGTCTCTCTCTCTCTCACAAATAAATAAACATTAATTTTTTTAAAAACTATGAAAATATGAAACTAAATAAGTACAGTAAAGCATAATAATTTTCAAATATCAGGATTGTATTTTTCTAAATGTCAAAAGAAAACTCTTAATCGTTTTTCAGATAACTATAGTAAATCACATTAAAATTATCCAAACTATCATTGAGCATTTAGCCCACCTGACAAAACATGTTCATCTACAGGCAAATCATGAGGACCAGGCTCTGGAATAGAATCAGGACTGCTACAATGGGTTTTACTCCTCAGAAATTCTTCTTTTTCTATTTCAGATAACATCTAAGAGGTTAAAAAGAATGCCAATAATTAAAGAAAGAGTCAAGCAATTGCTTTAATAATGTATCAAGTATTTACATACACATATCTAGAACTTTATTTACTTTGAATCTCTCTCAAATACAACTCTATAGCACACTAAAAATGTTTTTCCCATGCAAACAGACTATATTTTGCCCTCCTTATTTTTCAGAATTCTAAGCACTCTCTGATATTCATCCACACTATTCAGCTAAACTGCTTGAAAATCTGTGGAACGAATAAGTCATAGGAATAAAAGGTATAGCATTAGGAATGCAGTCGATGGTATACAGCCATTTATGGTAACAGACGGTAGCTACATTTGTGGTAAGCATAGCATGATGTGTGGAGATGTTTTATTACTCTGCTGTATACCTGAAGCTAATGTAATACTGTGTGTTAACTATACTCAAGTGAAAACAAAGAAATTCCTTGAAAATTATTTCCAAATGTTTCTACTAATGTTTTCTTCCTAATATATTTCTATATTTCTCAATTAGAGTGATTGCTCACATATACAAACTGCTGATACATTCAGTACATTTAAAAAACAACTATTTGCTACTTTAACCTAAATTATGAAAAAGTCATAATATTGATGAATACTTTTCCATAATTAGACCTGCACCATATTCTAGCTGGTAAGATATAGGATATCTATTTCAATGAAGTAGCAGTATAATAATTCAAAATTAATATTTCAAGTTTGTTACCAAAAAAAGGGGAGTCAAGAGACATATATATATATATATATATATATATGCAACTTTCAAATTTCACTAAACATCATAGGGACCAGGAATAGAGTTAGTAAACTTAGACATAGTTGGGTAAAATGAGAAGTAAAAGAGTCCAAAATGCTGAACCTGTAGAAGAAACTTTCTCAAATACATTTCTAGAGGTTTTAACCAAAAATGCTAGGCTCTCCTTTCATATTATTTCTTTAAGAATGTTTTTATTTTATCTTTTTTTTAACTAACATAAGATGTTCTATTTTTAAATTTTCCATAGGGTATTTAAAGTCTCTACTGTAACAGTACATTCCTAAGCAAGGTAATTAATATTATAGTCATTGTTTTCTTCCTTGGAGATTTTAGGGAAAAAATAATCACACAATATAGTTAAATTTCCAAGTAATGATGGTTCAAATCACTATTTCTAATATTTTTAAAGGTTGATTTTGAGTTGTTGTCTATTACATGCCAGAGAAAAGCACAATACTAAAAATTATTTGCGTAAAAATAATTAAATTTTTAATTTTTAGTCAGTGAACTTTAAATCAGTGAACTAGCATCCTTTATAAGAGGGAAAGGTAAATTTCTAACTGTAATATTGAGTACTTTCAGTCAAATATTGATCATATACCTTTATTAATTGTTCCGGATTTTCTTTATGTTCAGCTGATAATTCTATCTTTAAATGCATATGATTATTAGAAACCACTCCATAACTATAGTCTAGAGAAAGAAAAAAATATTATAGCTTTAAATATTAGAGAACAAGGCAAAACATGTTAAAATCTCAAACGCTTTCGTCATCCTTTAATCTCAAATTCTATCATAGTATATTCTTTTTTAAAATGTTTATTTGTTTTGGGAGAGAGACAGAGAGAGAGAGAGAGAGTATGTGCACATGCGCATGAGTGTGGGAGAGGCAGAGTGAGGGGAAGAGAAAGAATCCCAAGCAGGCTCCATGCTGTCAGTGCAGAGCCTGACACAGGGCTTGATCTTAAGAACCATGAGATCATGACCTGAGCAGAAAAGACTTAGATGCTTAACCGACTGAGTCATCCAGGAACCTCTATCAGTGACTCGATGATGAGTCACACAAAACAATAGGAAAATAATGAAAAATAAAGAACAGAGGAAATCTGTAATCTTTGTCCTCAAAATAAAAGTAATAAATTTATAAAGCACTCTTTGGATCACCTTTCATATTTTATACTGAAGTTTATTTTCCATGTACACAGAATAATGCTGTTTTATACTATAATGACGCCCTAATTAGCAATCAACAAAAGTTCAATTCTACCTGCCAAAAACTAGCAATATAAGCTTGCACAAGACATTAAAAATACTTTAATAAAATTACTAATTTAAAAGATTATAATTACTAATGTGAATGAAGTGACCTTTCATTCCTGGTTTTATGTGTTTTTTGTTGAATTTTATTGTCCTGTTACCATTTGTGTAGATGTAGTTTTTTTTGTCCTTATTCAGCTAATGTGTTCTATCCTGGGAACCTCTCCTACTAGTAAACTATTTTTTACAGATGACTGTTCTGCTGGTTAACTACCTCTTCACACCAGTTTTGTCCGATAGCATATATTGTCTTCAACACCTACTCACAGCCTTACCAGCATGATTTCCTATGTGAGAGGTTGAAAGCAAAAATAACATTCTACAGATTTCTTTGAAGCCAGGTTTCAGAGGGTGATTTAGATTCTGTGATATATTTAAGTCTTTATTTTCCTAAAAATATTACGTGTGAAGACTAAAGACTTCAGCTAACTGCATTCCTAATTAAGATCTAACTGTAAATGCATACAGAAATCTAAGCAAGAACTGCCTAGCTAAGCTCAGTCAACCCACAGAACCATAAAAGATAATAACATATTGTTATTTTAAACCACTGTTTGTTTTGCAGCAATAAGTAACCAACACATCTACTCTATGCATAAAAACAAACACACAAATACCCCAAAAACCTTTCTGCTTAAAGGAGCTAAAGTAGCTTCTGTCTACAAATGAGAGCCCTAAACAAAATATCTACATTCAAAAATGAAATTAGCCTCTGGCTTCTTTTGTATGTGTGTTATGCTTGTACAGATTTATATTTGAAATATGTAGCTTTTTATAAATGAAATATAATCTTCAGATTTGTTTATCCTTGTGGATTGTAAGAAATCAGTTGTAAAATCATACTGATTTCTTTTTTTCTTTTTTAAAATTATACTAATTTCTTTAATTTTTTTTTTTTTTTAAATTATTTTTTTTTTAACGTTTATTTATTTTTGAGACAGAGAGAGACAGAGCATGAACGGGGGAGGGGCAGAGAGAGAGGGAGGCACAGAATCGGAAGCAGGCTCCAGGCTCTGAGCCATCAGCCCAGAGCCCGACGCGGGGCTCGAACTCGCGGACCGCGAGATCGTGACCTGAGCTGAAGCCGGACACTTAACCGACTGAGCCACCCAGGCGCCCCTCTTTAATTTTTTTTAATGTTTATTTATTTGTGAGAGAGAGACACACACAGAGCACAAGCAGGGGAGGAGCAGAGAGAGGCAGTCACAGTATCCAAAGCAGGCTCAAGGGTCTGATCTGTCAGCACACAGCCCAATGTGGGGCTCGAACTCACAAGTCTTGAGATCATGACCTGAGCTAAAGTCAGACACGTAACCGACTGAGCCACCCAGGTGCCCCAAAAATCATACTAATTTCTAATGACATTTGAGAAGGAAACCTTTTCCACCTTCTTGCCAGCTTATCAATTTAATCATGTTTTTCACCCTTTTCAAACAATTTTGATAATTTGAATTTTCTTGAAAAATTATTCTATTCTTTGATACTATCAAACTTATTTCATTAGAATGATACATAAGATCTCATAATTTTCTAAACCACTGCTACAACTGTAATTATATAACTTTTTATGTAACTAATTTTCTATGATTGTGTTTCCTTCTATTTTTTCTTAATTAGGCTATATAATTGCTAATATATTTATAATATACTTTCATTATATTTACTTCAGGAAATATAAATTTAAAAAAAACATTAAAATTCCCTATAACTCAACTACAGATAGTCACTGCCAAAATTTGAAGTATCTACATACAGGAAGTATTTACATATGCACACAGGTTCTCAGGACAAAAATCTTGGGAGTCAATTTCCTCTCTTCCTTTCATTCCAATCCACCAATAAAACATCCATTTGGTTCTTTTTACCTTAAAAATGGTTTCTTGAATATGACTATTTTTCATCATTTCTACTCAAATCACTCTCATTTCTAACCACACTATTACAACAGTTTTGTAGGAGACTTTTGCTACCTCAAGGCATCTTTTCTACATAATCACCAGAATGATTGTCTCAAAATGTGTCAGATACTGTCACTCTTTATTCAAAAACCTTAGCATACAGAGAGTAGAATCCACAGTCCAGACCATGATTTATAAGAGCCCTCTGTGATCTGACACTTATATGATCTGTGCTTTGGCCTTTACAGATCCTTCTTTCTGGAACACCGTCTCTCTAGATATCCACGTAGCTCACCTTCTCATTCACTGAGATGTCCATGTGGCTTACCTTTCAGTCATTGCTTAAGTATTACTTTCTCAGAGAGGCCTTCCCTGACTTACCCTATCTAAAACGGCAACCTCCAATCTCTATCCCCTATCTTAAACTTTTTCCTTCATAGAAGTTATCATGATTAAAATATTACATATTTATTCATTTATAGTCTATCTCCCCACACTGGAACATTAGAATAGGAAAGCAGGACCTTTGTCTATTTTGTTCTGTGTTATAGTCTTAGTAGCTAAAACAGATCATTTCACACAGCAATATTTGTTGAATGAATATCTATGAATATCCATATTGTAACTCACACTAATATTTGCATAAATAACACTGAATTTTATAATAATTTTAAACACTACATCATGAATATTTTTATGCTATTAAATATCATCTAAGCCATCTTTTTTAATGGGTGTAGTTGCACACACTAAGATCCTATTAAACACTTAGGCTGTTGCCATTTTTCATTATAAACTAAACCTTGATTAATTCTAATTAAATCTTTAATCATTCTATTATTCTTAGAATAATTTCAAGAAGTAAATTTGCTCAGCTGAATCAGGTAAAACTTGTTAGCCTTCTGACATAAATTTTTTTTCTCCAAAAAGATATATAAACTGATACTTCTAAAATATTCCTGCAACCAATTTTCTTTTCTTTAATGCAAAGTACAGATGATCCTTGATCAACATGGGGATTACAAGTGACAACCCCCCATGTAGTAAAAAATCTGCATATAGCTTTTGATCCCCCAAAACATAACTACCAATAGCCTACTGTAGACCAGAAAGCTTACCAATAACATAAAGTCTATTAACATATATTTTATATACTATGTGTATAATGTACTGTATTCTTACAACAAAGTAAGCTAGAGAAATTAAAATGTTATTAAGAAAATCATAAGGAAAAGAAAATCCATTTTATAATACTGTAAAAAATCTGTGCATAAATGACCCATGCAATTTGAACCAGCATTGTTCAAGAACCAACTGTCACAGAGTCAGTTTAGCTTCAGACTTTGGCTCAGGTCATGATCTCGAGGTTCATGGGTTTGAGTCCCACATCAGACTCTGTACTGAGAGCATGGAGCCTGGAGCTTGCTTCAGATTCTGTGTCTCCCTGTCTCTCAGCCCCTCCCCCGCTCGTGTTCTGTCTCTCTCTCAAAAAAATAAACATTAAAACATTTTTAAAAAAAGAATCAGCCGTAATACAATCTCTGGTTTTAATTAAGACTGGTAAAACAAACTGTTGGTGGCTACTATTTATTAGACATATAAGGAAAGTAATACGGGAAATAAATTAATGGAGTAAATAAAAATCTCGTATATTATATACTAGAGACAAATGCACATACATGTGTATAACAACAGATAAGAACTTGAAACAATATAATTTTCTAAATTATAAATCATTCCTGCTTACAGAAAACTTATCTGCCAAGCAGTTAACAACTGTACTTACTTAAAACCTCTGTATCTTCCAAGTCCTGAAGAATGAGCTCTTCAACAGTTTTACTCTTATTCTTTATGATGTCAATACAGTGAAGAACTGACTCAGGTAACTCATCCACATCCTCAAATTTAAAAAACATGAAACCAACAGTTAAATTGTTTATTAAACCTATGTATCAAATATTTGATAAAAGTTTTGATACACCAAAAATTTGAGCAAAGTATGTGAATGAGTTCAAACAAGTATATTGGTTAAAATTTGCTCTTCATTTTCAAGTGGTTATGAAGCACATCCATGATTCTGTTGGATTTCACATTTAAATGAAAAATTTCAGAATTGTTTGTCTCATTTGAATATCATCACTATTATCATTATAATGTAAAAATATTAACTTTCCAAAAGTAGTATATAGGTTATTTCAATCCTAATTGAAAATCAAAGTAGAACTGCTTTTTGAAATTTAACAAATGAGTTGTTTTTGTTTTTGTTTTTAGAAAAAGCTTAGTGGAGATTTCAAAGAGCAAAACAACTAAAGCAATTTTACCTATTTGATACTTAAAAAACTACAATAGGCCAAAACTAACAGAATAATGGAAAAGAATAGATAATCTTAGATAGAGCTAAACATATACAAAAGATAGGACAAATCAATTGAGAGGTCCCTTGGTGGCTCAGTCAGTTAAACATTCGACTCTTGATTTCAGCTCAAGTCATGATGTCATGGTTCATGAGTTCGAGCCCTGCATAGGGCTCTGTGCTGACAGCATGGAGCCTGCTTAAGACTCATTCTCATTTTCTCTCTCTCTCTCTCTCTCTCTCTCTCTCTCTCCTTTCCCTCCCTTTCTGCCCTCCCCTGCTCACATTCCTTTTCTCTCTCTCTCTCTCTCTCAAAATAAATAAATAAACTTAAAAAAAAAAAAAAAAGCAGTTCAGGGGCACCTGGGTGGCTCAGTCGGTTGAGCGACCGACTTCGGCTCAGGTCATGATCTCAGGGCTCCAGAGTTTCAAGCCCCGCGTCAGGCTCTGCGCTGAAAGCTCAGAGCCTGGAGCCTGCTTCATATTCTGGGTCTCCCTCTCTCTGCCCCTCTCTTGCTCATGCTGTCTCTCTCTGTCTCTCAAAAATAAATAAACATTAAAAAATTTAATTATAAAAAAAGGCAGATCAATTGAGAAGAGGTAAATTATTCATCAAGTGATATTAATAATATTAACTAAATACATGCAGGAAAATTTCTAGCTAGATCTACATTTTATAACATAATTGAAAATAAATTCCCATTAGTTTAAGGATTTTGATGTAAAAGAATTAATCTGTGAATAAATTTTCTAAGCATATAAACACTGGGGAAAATGCACAAATGAAAAGAAGATATATTTGATTTCCAAAAAAATAACTATTTCTATAGATCTAAAGAGTTTACATAAATTTTGTTTTTCATGTATATCTAATAACATTAAGACACTCATGATGAAGTAAAAAAAAGCAGGATATAAATAATTATATGTATAATATAATCCCAATTTTGCAAAAAAACCCCACACATATGCATATGAAATTATATGTGATTTCTATTTTCATTTTTATATTAAAATATCGAACAATACACATTGTTTAAAAGGGATCATAAGTTAAAAAATTATATAACTATGTAAAACACACTAAGAAAAGTAATATTTCTCCTGAAAAGTTTACTCCAGTTAAAAGGCTCCTAAAAGTCCAGTATTTAACACTTACTGTATCACTATCAGCACTCTGGCTTTCTGATTTTGAATCACTATCATCATCATCTTTTTCCAATGAAGAAATGCTGATTTTATCCAATTCAGCTTCTATTTCTTCTTCGAGCTTTGCTTCATCATCATTGTTGTTTTCCATCATCTTTCATAATAAAACACAAAACCATTTAAGGAGAATTGAGAGGTGCCTGGGTGGCTCAGTCAGTTAAGGGTCTGACTATTTCTGCTTAGGTCATGATCCCAGGGTTGTGGGATCGAGCCCTGCATTGGGCTTCTTGCTGACAGCATGAAGCCTGCTTGGGATTCTCTCTCTCCCTCTCTCTCTGTCTCTCTGTCTCTCTCTCTGTCTCTCAAAATAAATAAATAATTTAAAAAAATAAAGAGAATTGAAGTAGCTAAAATGAGTAAAAACTATGGGTTGTTTAATGTGTCATACCAATGATCTGTGTAAACATGTTTTCATCTAGGAAACTTTTATCATATCTTATTATGGTTGTACCATATATTAGAAAACATTGTTTTCTCTCTCCGTTAATTCATTATTTTTTTAATGTGTGACTACAAAATGATCAACTCTAATACTAATCTCTTAATTCTGTAAGGGAAAAGTCACGTGGAATGGACTGTCTTAGCTTCCTGAACCAAGAAACATCACAGTAAAATTCATCCTCATGGGTAGAATTAAGGGAAAAATACCTCTGAACAGCTTGAATATTCGAAGATTTGAATACTCAAAAGAGAACAACTCAAGTCTATACATGGGGCAATATATGGTTATTTTCTACTCATTAACTCATAGTTGTCAGTTTTACTATAGATAGTCATCTGTTTTTAACAACAACAACATGTTATAATAATGAATAATATACAGATATCCATAATGGATAATGGATGTCATAATAATGGACAATATATGCATATCCATATGGATATATGGATAGTATGTAAGATCAATACTTATTTAAATCTTTAATGATTATAATGGCTATGGATCAAGCAATACATTACAGTATATCTTCACATAATCATCACATCATCAACCAGCATTAGCTTCCATGTATTGAGTATCTGTGACAAGCCAGGCACTAGAAGACACTTGTGTAATTAATAGTTATCAGAGTAAATTAACAGGATTAAGGTCATTATAGTCATTGTATTAATAAGAAAACCAAGGTTTGAAGAATTTACTTAACTGTGCATAGTCATTATGCTAATAAGCAATGTAAACAGGACCCTAATTGAGAGATACAAAGCCAGGACTCTTCCCACTACAACATGTCCTACAAACTTAGTCAAGCTCTTCATCTGCGCAGCAATCTTTCTTAACATCTCTTAATCCAACAATCTTCAAATTTCAGATGATATGCCACAAAAACAGACACTCAAATCAATGGAACACAATAGAGAACCCAAAAATGGACCCACAAACATATGACCAACTAATCTTTGACAAAGCAGGAAAGAATATCCAATGGAATAAAGACAGTCTCTTCAGCAAGTGGTGCTGGGAAAACTGTACAACATGCAGAAGAATGAACCTGGACCACTTTCTTACACTAGACACAAATTTCAGATGATAACTCGTGAATCCAGAAATTAATTCAGTGGCTCTTGATCATAAAGTTTTAATGATGGAATAGGATAGGAAAAATTAGGGTAGGTCATAAAAGAAACTATAAGTTAACTATATATGTTAAAGATAAAAATAGTTTTTAAAACTTGTGTTTCACTTGTAAATGGGTATATATGTATGCATGTGTACATGAGCTGCAGTGTAGTTGTGTATTTGTTTTACTGTGGGTCTTGGTTTAAGAAAAAAAGTTTGAAAAATTCTGTACTAGTATTTTGTTTTCCAGACTATTCCAAACTTTAATTCTTTCCTCAGGTCCCTGGCATTTCCAGTGCTGTGTTCTTGACTCTTCTTCCTTTCTTCCTTCTTTCTTTCTTTCCTTCCTTCTTTCCTTCCTTCCTTCCTTCCTCTTTTCCTTCTTTTACTCATCTCAAAATCAAGTTTTTGGGAGCCTACAAGGTACATTAACATCACTACTAGGGATAGAAATACATTGATTAAATAAGACAGTATCCTGTGTTCATAGTTTATGATCTAGTTAACAAAGAAAATGAAACATCCTCATTTTCCTATTTCTTTTCCTGAAATCTTTTCATATTCATCTTACTTGGAGAGGAACCCCTTCCTAATAAAGTATAATCTTGTAACTATGCTTTGAATCTGACAATTTCTCACATATTGAACTGTGTTCCATCCACTATTCTGTTTATTGCCTCACCATACATTTTTATTCCACTTGCCTCTCTTCTACACATAAACACAATCAGTTCACCCCCATCCAAAAATCAAACAACCAACCTGTGCCTGCCTGTCCTATAGCTATACATATTACATATCTTTCTTTCACATACAATTGATTTAATTGGACTGATCTTCACTTATTGCCTATACTATTGGGCATTTATTCCAGAGAAATAAAAATGTATTTTCACACACTAAAACTTGTGCATGAATGTTCACGACGGTTTTATTCATAATAGCCTCAAACTGGAAACAAGCAAAATGCCCCTCAGTAGATGAATGGTTAAACCAATTCTAGCACATCCATACCATTCAATACTACTCAGAAATAAAAGGAATAGATTTTACTACACGTCACCATATTGATAAATCTCCTTGAATTTCTAGGGAACTACGTTGAGCAAAAGCCCAAACCAAAAGGTAACATACTATATGATTCCACTTATGTAACATTTTGAAATGACAAAATTTTGTAAGTGGCGGAAAGATTAGTGATTCCCAGGAGTAAAGGGTGGATGGAGTTGGAGGAAGGTGGCTATGGTCATGAAAGGGCAACATGAAAGATCCTTGTAGCATTGGAGCTGCTCAGTATCTTGATTGTAGTAATAGATAAGTTAGTATATTCAGATGATAAAAATTATATATCATACACACAAATGAGTACAAGGAAAACTGAGGAAAACTGAGTAAGATTAGCAGACTGTGTCAATATTAATATTCTGATATCAGACTATCATTACAAAATGTTACCACTGGGGACATCTGCGTGCCTCAATCAGTTAAGTGTCTAACTCTTGATTTCAGCTCAGGTCATGATCTCATGTTTCCTGAGTTCGAGCCCCGTGTCAGGCTCTGCTGACAGCACAGAGCCTGCTTGGGATTCTCTCTCTCCCTCTCTCTCTGCCCTTCCCTTGCTTGTGCACATGTTCGTTCTCTTTCTTTCTTTCTCTCTCTTTCAAAATAAATAAAGAAACGTTTTTAAAAAAGTAAAATTTATTTTAAAAATGTTACCATGAGGAGACACTGGACAGAGTGTACAAGGGATATTTCTGCATTATTTCTTAAAACTAGGTGTTAATCTACAGTTATCTCAATAAAACATGTAATTAAAAACTCCTAAATACTAAGAAAACAGTTAAATAGATTATGATGGATTCATAGAATGGAATACTATACAAGTCCTTTTAAAAATATGTATATTTACTATGCTCCTGTGGAAAGGTAACAAGGAAGAAATAATTGAAAAGAGGCACATGGCCAAAAAATATGTAAAGTAATATCTCTTTTGTGTAACTATACACACATTCACACATTTTTTTTTAAACACAGAAACTTTCTAGAAGAATTTGAGGAACTTTCAATTTGCATTTCGTACCTTTATGTTGAGTGATTTTTAAAATCATGAGTAGGTACTCCTTTTGTAATTCTAAAAGCTCATTTTAATATACTCAATTTTACCCATAATCTCCCTCCTCCAAAGGAAAACAAAACAAAAAACAGAACCAGTGTAAAATGCTATCTTGTTATCAAACTCACTTAAAGTGCAATTCAAAATATTTGTTAGATGGAAAATTAGATTTTTTTTAAAAAAAACATAGTTATAAAGCAGAATGCACAGGTACACGAAACTTTATGTAGAAAGAAAAGAAGTAGAATAGGGTAAAGGTAAGAGACTTTTCCATTATATGTCCCTCTCTGCTCATCTCCTGGACGTTTAGATCGGCCTGCCCAATTACATATCCAAGCACATATGTGATTTTAAATTGTCTAGTAGCAACTTTTTAAAAAGTAAAGAGAAACAGGTGAAATTCGTTTTAATAACATTTTATTTAACCCAATATATCTAAAATATTATTTCAACATGTAGTCAGTACAAAAATTATTAATTAAGATCAATGTAAAAAGTTTATATTTTTGTTTTGTATGCTAATTCTTCAAAATGTGCTGTGTGTTTTACACCTACAGTCCATCTCAATTCAATTCAAGACCTTTCAAGCCCTCAGCGGCCACCTGGTGGTGACAGGATGGGACAGTGCAGCCTTAGATGTATCCCACTGTAAATGGGCTACAGTAAACTACTTAAAGCTGCCAAAGATGGGAAATCTTAAGGAACTCCACTTTCAACTATTGTTCTTCAACTATAAAGATAAGGGAGGAAAATCTACTTTAAAAGGCAACTACAAATTATGAAGGAAAAAAGGAAAGGAAAGGAAAGGAAAGGAAAGGAAAGGAAAGGAAAGGAAAGGAAGGAAAGGAAAGGAAAGGAAAGGAAAGGAAAGGAAAGGAAAGGAGGGGAAGGAGGGAAGAAAGGAAGTGTCATTTAGGGAGGGGGAAGAAAGGTAATTATAGAAATCTCCCTAGATCGTTACGGTGGATGTCCAAGTTTTGAGTGAGCCACGAAATCTCCAAAATCTAAGAGAGCCTAGACTCGCGCAGCCACCCCTTCAGCCCGCGGGCCCCACCGTTTGTCCTAAAGCCTGGCCTCGGCGGAGAGGCGCCCGACTCCGTTTGCGCTCCCCGCTCCCACAGCTCTGTGTCGCCTCCCGCGCCACCTACCCCAGCTTTGAGGGGCCCCGGCTCACCCACCAGCGGCTAAATCCTTCGGCTGGGTTGGAAGACAGCGCGCAGAGACTCCAAACAAAGCGTAACCACGACAACAGCCAATCCCAAGGAAGATGGACCGGTCTTTTCTTACCGGTGCCCCAGTAGGACAAACTGTCTCCGCTCGAAATTGGAATGAAAGCTGCATCTCAGGAGTTGGACGAGGAACTTCACATTTTTTTCCAGGTAAGTTTTAACATTTAAACACTTTTAGAAAGTATTTAATAAAGAAACATTTTGTTACAATTAGCCAAGTGGAGGTAGCCTGACCTTTTAACTGTTTCTGATCTATATTTATTACTTCCATCTAGAGAATGTTCATTTGTCCATGTATAAACTGGTCCTGCCACTAAACCTTAATCTTGAATAGTGATTTGTGGGGCGGGAAGTGTGGAAAAGAAGCCAATAAAGCCGTTGCTTTACACGACAGCAGTTTATTTTTAAAAGGAAAAGTAAATAAGTCAATTATCACTCAATGCCTATCAAAAACCTCTCAATGTATAGGGTGAAAATATTTAAAAATTCTTTTCTGGAATATGTTTTACTGTAAAATATTGACAGTGACACCCACTATTTTCATATAAAATTTTAAGCTTAAGTATATATCATGCTATTTAATTTTAACTTTAAAATTCATCTAAGTTTCTTTTTTTGTGGAACAAATACATAGTGTACAAAACGTGAACTTTATTTTAGTTAATAACAGGTATTTCTGATTTTATTTTTTTTAAGTTTGCAAAGTATTAAATTCCAAGAGGAAGTGTCTAAGCATAATTGTAAAAGATATCTGACATACGATAAACTAAACGCAAACATTTCACTGAGCCTTTGAAAGAAAATAGACTATTTCCTGGTAACAACTAACATTGCATCAACACAAGAATGAATAATATACAATGAGAAGTAAGTAGATTTTTGATATTAAAAAACACAGTGCCTCACTCAAGAACGGTAATGATTTTGAAAAATAAACTACCTCTGGTTTCAAATCTAATTAAAAGTTAGGATATTTTTTATTATCAAAATCCATGCTCAAGTGCCATTTTTTCTTTTGTTTTTAGTTTAGTTTTGTTGCAAATTTGCAGACTATTCAAATTTTTCATTGAAAACACTCAGGCTATCGAATCATATTGAAATTCACATGTAAAAATCTTAAGATTGGTTTTATTTGTAATTATGAAACTATTCACGCTTTTCTTAAAAAATATCAAATCCATTAGTAATCAATTAATTTCCAGAACTAATTTTAAATAGCTAACTTAGTAGTCAACTTATTTGAATGTAATGTCTAAATTGCTTTTTTCTTAAATCTTACCCTGACAAACAAACTGATTAGCAAAAAAGAAAAATATTTAGAGTTCCTCTGAGGATAAATTCATCCATGGTGCATGTTACTACACCTATTATATTCTTATGTTATTTTTTACCTTGGAAGAAAACTGACAACCCTATCAATTAGTCATTACTTAGCTGTCATTAATTAATATCACGAATTAAGAAATAAAATACAACAATTATCTCAAATAGTTACATATTATGTTTTGTGTGTTTTGTTTTGTTTTGAGAGAGAGAGAGAGAGAGAAAGAGAGCAGGGGAAGTTCAGAGAGAAGGAGACAGAGAATCAGAAGCAGGCTTCAGGCTCTGAGCTCTGAGCTCTGGGTTCTGAGCTCCGAGCTGTCAGCACAGAGCCCGACCTGGGGCTGGAACCCACAAACTGCGAGATCATGACCTGAGCTGAAGTCGGCTGCTTAACCAACTGAGCCAGCCAAGCACCCCAAATAGTTATAGATTATAAGTCAATTTAACTTGAAACTATTGCTTAACGGGGCACCTGGGTCAGTCAGTTAAGCCACCGACTTCGGCTCAGGTCATGATCTCGCGGTCTGTGAGTTCGAGCCCCGCGTCGGGCTCTGTGCTGACAGCTCAGAGCCTGGAGCCTGCTTCAGATTCTGTGTCTCCCTCTCTCTGACTCTCCCCTGTTCATGCTCTGTCTCTCCCTGTCTCAAAAATAAATAAAACGTTAAAAAAAAATTTTTTAAGAAACTATTGCTTAACTATGCAGCATTTAACATAGATTTATTTCATTGCAATCTTCCTAGAAAGCATAGTCTAAAATTGAGCAGGTTAGTTTGTCTATAACATTTTCACCTGCATTTTTTTCCTTTTTAATACATAACTTTCTTTTCATTAAATTCTGCTGTTGTTTTGAAAAGTATCTGAATGATTGTATCTATAGCCAATTGACCTAACACAATATATTTCCCTTAGAGAGCACATAATATTCATTGAGGAAATAAAAGGATGAAAGAGAACTGTTTGTTCTTCTGATATCTAACAAGGAAAGATTTCTTTGGAAATGTTAGTTGAGTAGTGAGATTACTTTAGTTTAAAAACATTGTTCAACAGTTGTCTTAGTTTTTATTCAGCAGTGATAAAATTTAAATATCCCAGAGTATCATTATAGTACTCAAATAGCTGCATACCAGATGTTTGTTTTATTTTCTTGAGGATGACTATTGAGTAATAATAGTTTTAATATGTGACCTGTAGTGTTGGATTCTTCGACCTCTGCTTCTCTTTTTCCATTTAAAGACTATTGCGGACTCTCGAGTTCCTCCTCTAACCCTTTTGGTGCTCTCTCTCTGCAGCTGACATGACTACCTACTTGAGTTCATCACTTTCCTACAGTTCCCATCCCATTTCCCAACCTCATGTGCATCTCCCTTGTATCAGATTACTATTCTAGGGGCAGCTGGGTGGCTCAAGGTTGAGCATCCGCCTCTTGAATTTGGCTCCTGTCATAATCCCAGGGTCATAGGATGGAGCCCTGCCTTGGGCTCAATGCTGAGCATGAAACCCACTTGAGATTCTCTCTCTCTCTCTCTCTCTCTCTCTCTCTCTCTCTGCCCCTCTCCCCTGTTCACACTCTCTCTTTCTCTCTAATATATTTTTTCAAAGAAAAGATCACTGTACCATAATAACATTTAGCCCAGTACTAGACTAAGTGCTTTACAAACATAATCTTGTTTAACACATCATATCTTGTTTTCACAACATCCCTTTGATGTTCCTATAATCTACATTTGCAGATGATGACATGGGGGCCTGGAAAGAGTAGCAAGAAAGTGGTTTATATCTATGGGTTTGACTCTCAGCTCTGCCAAATATTAACTAGGTGAACTCACGAAGGTTATTTTACCTTCCTGAGTCTCTTTGGTCATTGACAATCCTGGGGATAAACTTTGATGGTCAAGGCAACCCATATAAATGACATATTGTAAAACAAGGCATAATGTTGCTAGCCCAAGTACTTAAGCTCTATAGACCTGGTTTCAAGTGTTGTTTTGGGCTTTTTCTAACATCCCACTGCTGGCAATTCTACCTCCTGTTGTTTCTCTCACATCCTGGTACTGTTCTCCATCGCCACAACTATCTTGTACTTTAGACTACATTCATTTGTTGTGAACTAGTACATCAGCTTCATAAAGTATCTCGCTGTCTTAGGTTTCTTTTCTAATTTGACTTCCACGCTGATGATGGAAATATGGTTTCCAATACCTGCAGAAAAATAAAAGTCATTTCTTAGCAAAGCGTACCTGATCTTTCACAATCTTTACTGAATCTACTTCTCTAGCCTTATTGTTCATCTCTTGCCATTCGACCCATGCCCCCACACCCTTCATTGTAAAGCTTGTGAACACAGTGTTCCATCTGTCTTGAAATCTTCCTTTGTCTACCCCATTTTTGTCTGACTGGGACCTTCTTAAGCATCCTTCAAGGATTGTCTCAAATTTATCTTCTCTCTGAAACTTCCCAGTTGTGCTTATTCCCTGTCCCCACACCTCAAACACAGAATTAAGAGTTGGCCCCAGGTTTTGATATTTGACTCCCTGACAGGTTGTTTATTCATTTTTTTGCCTCTATCTCCTGGCACTCAGAAGCAACTTAAAAATGATAATAAAAAGTAATTAGACTATTACTTAACTAGTGAAAAATGACACCTATGAATAGGTAAATCATTGTAAATTGTCTTTCCCTGTAGCTTTTATACTACTAATAAATATCTCAGCTATTGGACCATTAATTAACTAATCAGGAAATGAACAAAAGAAATGCCACACCAGGACCTTATTTGATTAAGTTAAAAACAAATTCTCTGTCTATAGTAAAATAATGATAATAATACAAAGTTCTTCCACACTACAAATATTTAAATAAGAACTTGTGTATCTTTGTGTTAGCACGTCTTTATTTTCATTGATGTTGTTTCCAGTATGTGGGGCTTGTGACTGGAAAGATCAGCATATGACCATCCCCTGTTCTCATTCTGTGCAAATATGGCTACAGGCTTCCTTGACTTGTTGCTTAGACACCCTATTTGTTGTCTTCTAACTCTTTAACGTGAACTGCTTGCTGTGATCTGAAAGTTTGTATTTCCCCACACTTCACATGTTGCAATCTTTATACACAATGTGATGGTACTTTTAGGGTACTTTTTCGAAAATGGGACTTTTAAGGGGTGATTAGGTCATGGGTTGATCCATCATGTGTGGAATTAGTGCTCTTATAAAAGAGATCCCACAGAGTCCTTAGCCCCTTTCCCCACAGGAAGATACAAGAGGAAGTTTGAAACCTGGAAGAAGGCTTCCACGCATGCACGCTGGCACCCTGATCTCAGACTTCCAACCTCCAAGACTGTGAGATATAAATTTCTTTTGTGTATAAGCCACCCAGTCTGTGGTATCCTGTTAGAGCAACCCAAACAGACTAAAACACTGCTGTTTTGAAGGTACCATGAGCAGCCTTCTTACCAAGTTAGCTGACTTTGAGAATATTGCATTCTTACCCTTTTTACCTCTATGTCATGCAACATTATTTTAGAAAATGTTTCCTCTATTGATTTCCATGAGATCATACTTTCATTATGTTCTCATTTTGTAGAAGTCTGCATTAAAAAATTGAAATTCCTAATGATGTCATTGTTTATTATCAAATCTCTGCTCACTTTTATCTGTAGTCAATCCCACTCTCTTTCATTCATTACCATGACATCAGCTACCTGTGAATAATTCCCACATTGCCTATGATATCTATTTACTTGCACTCCATTTCCAGTGGTTAACCACAAGATATATTAGGAGATATCTTCTTCTAATTCAAACTCATTTACTAAAAATGAAATTTATAATTTTCCCCCAATTTCTCTATTGCCAGTGATTATCACTATTCTTTTATTTGCCCATCCTACAGGAATCATTCTGATTATCTCTGATTCTTTCTTTTTCATGGTAACGCATCTTGAAACTGTATCCAAGCCCTCCATTTCTCCCTATAATGATCTCTTACAATGCCCTTCCCTAACTGCTTGGTATTTTGTTTGGCTCTTTTCACCCTAATTCAATTCTTTCCTTCATCTTGGGCACATAGTTGACTCCACCTCCATTGAGACCTAAGTATGTGCCAGCGGAATATGTACAGAAGAGAAGTGTGCAACTTTCATCCCACTTGATTAAAAGACGCTTGCCGAGTTTGCTCATCCTCCTTTCTTTTCTTTTCTTTTTTAAGTTTACTTATTTATTTCTTTTTGAGAGACAGCATGAGCAGAGAGGGGCAGAGAGAGAGAGAATGAGACAGAGAATCCAAAGCAGGTTCTGTGCAGACAGCAGAGAGCCTGACATGGGGCTCGAACCTGTGAACTGTAAGGTCATGACCTAAGCTGAAACAGACGCTTAACTGACTGAGTCACCCAGGTGCACCCCCGCCCCCATTTCCTTTCTGCTGGCTATAAAGCGTGACCCTGTGAACAAATCTGAAAGCCAGATATGGAATAGGCTGGAGCAAGCCCCAAGTCCCTAAGATGATTTCCTAGAAAAGAACAAGTTACCCACCTTGGACTGAAAGAGAAATAAGCTTCAGTTTATTTTTGTATTTGGATCTTTTGATAAAGCATTTTAGCCCTGATTCTAACATATTAATTATTACCAAATCAATGGCCAAATCTTTGTCTCTCAATACTTCACACCAGAGTTACTTCAGTGTTCTTGTTCACTAGTCTACTTTCTCTTTCTCATTCACAGAGGACCAGGACTTTAGCCCTGAGAACTTGTTTAGGCTGTAGGAGAGCATCCCAATATTCTCATAGGCTGAAGTAAATAGAAGTGAAGCCACAATCATATATCTACAGCATCTTAGGGAGAAACTGAAATAAAAACCAGTTAGTCTTTCCAACTGATTCTTCTATCCAAACAGGCCAGACACTGAAGGAACCTAAAAATAAGACTGGAGGACAGAAACTGGAGAAACTAAATGGCAGTAGGAGACTTCAAAGAAGATGATAGAAGACAAAACCTGGAGAGACTCCTTCAGCTGGGAAGAAGAACTGTGGAGTTTTAGGGAGGAATGTGACCTCAAGTGAGAGTAGGGAGGGGAAGTGTGTAGACTCTAACCTAGACATCTCTTAGTCCTCCACTTTTCAGGGCATCCTTCAATTCAACAAATAGATCTTAGCAAATAGAGACAAGTAGCTTCAAATTAGTCTTATTAAATCTGCTTTCATCATCTTAATTATACACTGCATGTGCTAAAACGCTGTAAACTATGGTACTAGGTAGAATTGAAACAGTGAAGGAAAAGAGAAGACCCAGAAACATGCCCAAGAAAATTTAAAGCAGTCATATCTAATAAAGCACCAAAAACCAATGGTCTAGGAGTTGACTTTCCCATAAAAGTTTTAGGAAACTAAATTAAATAATTTTTAGAGATTTTTTTAAGTTTATTTATTTATTTTGAGAGAGGCAGAAAGAAAGGGAGAGAGAATCCCAAGCAGGATCCACACTGCCAGCAAAGAGCCCAATGTAAAGCTTGATCTCAAAAACTGTGAGATCACAACCAGAGCTGAAACCAAGAGTCAGACGCCCAACCCACTGAGCCACCCAGAGATCAAGAGTCACCTGCTCTACTGACTGAGCCAGCCAGGCACCCTTAAATAAGTAACTTTTAATTAACACAGCCGTAAGTTAGTTTTATTCCTTCCATTGTACACTAAACTAAATTATGCACTAATAAAATAATCTAATTCATCTACTCATTTATTCATTCAACAGATATCTATTGAGTAGCTACTATGTGCTAAACTCTGGGAGTATACTGGTACACAAGACCTACTCAGAGGTCTCACAGAGACCTCACTGAGGAATTGACATTATTCTGGAAAAAAAGGAGGGAGAAGCAGAGGTGAAGGAAAGCTTCCCAGCAAGGAAGGTGTGTTAAAATAAGAACAAAATAAAATATATTACTTTCTGAAAACTGCAAGAAGTTTAGTAAGGTGCCTATTGGCATGTTATACAAATGCCAATTTGTTATACAAATTCTTGTTCTCAACTCCCTGGTGCAGATGGAAAAGACAGGCCTCGTTTCAAGATGTCTTCAGCATGTCCCTATATTCTGGAGGGCGGAGGGGAATGTTACATTGACAACTGGTATAAGAAGAAAAATGTGTAAATAAATGATGTGCATAGGCAGAACTATTTAAAGTTGTACTGTGGTGACTTAATAGTAAAAGTTGTGGTTATCTTTTCAGAAACACCAATATCTGGAGGGAAAAAGAATGTTAAGAAAAAACAAAATATTAATTTTTAAATACTTTCTTAATCTCATTAATGGAGCTTTCTTGGTAAGACTCTTTATAATTATTTAGTAAAGAAAATGTAATGCATTTTTATTGGCAATCCCAAAAATATAATCAACTGTCTTTTCTGTAGGTTCTTGGACTTTTACTATTGGGATTTGGTGCATGGCTTTTATTAGATAGAAATATTTTTTTCACAGCTTTGGGTATGTATCTATTTTTCTTTTGCTCTCTTTGTGAACTCAGGCATTCCATTTTAAATAATTGCATACATGATTTATTCAGCAGGTGGCAGTATTTCTCTAAACTTCATTGAGTATTGTTCAATTTTTTTCCCTATGAAGCTCTTTGCCAATTGGTTTTAGAAACATCTCTAACTAATAGGACTTAAAACCAAGACCATAAAGGAGAATAAATCTGGTGAGAGAGAACTAGGAACTTTGGCTGGACAAGAGCTATGAGAGGAATGGAAGACTGGATTGTTCTAATAAACTCTGGATGAAAAGATAATGGAGATCCACATATTTGATAGTGCCCAGGTTAAATAATTTCTTTTAAAACTCAATTACCATCTGCTCTCACCATCACATGGTTACAAATAAAATATAATATTATCCAAAATGAATAAAATAATTAAATGCAGGTAACTTGATAAAAAAAAATCTTTATTTTGCCATTTTGTGGTATGCTGTGGTCACTATGGACTGAAGTTTAATAGGCTAAAGATTATTTTTATATACATATCTTTGGTGGGAGGGAAGGAAGCCACAGTTTCAAGTGCTCAATAGCCAGATGTGGCTGTTGGGTATGGCTACCTTATGAGACAAGTTCAGAGTTAGATTATATCCATTACCTCAGTGAGTTTTATTAAACAGTACTGTTAATCCTTAAAAATATGACAAAAAGCAGGCCAACGTCTTTCTTAGTGGATTTCAAGTAAGATAAAATATGTTTTTAGGAAAATGAAAGCTGAGTAAAAATGTTTAATAGGTAATAAAGTGCTAGAAAGTATTGAACAATTTAAACTTCAGCTACACCTAAGTGCCTAGTAACTTTATTCTCTTCCATTTGCATACTTTGCTTATGGAAAAGTATTCATGATGTCTGAGTGCATTAGTGGTTTGCTCAGAGTAAAGGGGTGTGTGGAGATCTTACGACAACCTTTCTGTCTTTTTCTTTCCTTCCCCAGAAGAGAGGCAATAATAGCTTCCACGTATTTATGTTGACTCTGTGCCAGACACTGGGCTAAGCACTTCCCATACAGCATCTAATTTGGTAACATAGTAGTTACAGTGGAGCAAAAGTCATTTCCTTTTTTATTTCCCTCCATTATGGAATTGAGAGATAGTTCTCTTAAAAATTACATATTTGAAAGTATGTATTTAGTGAAATCTCAGTTAAGGTTTCAAGACATGGAACTGAAAATAACCAGTTTGTGGCAAGAAACTGGTTGGGTCCTCCCCTCCCTTTTATCTGCAACTTTAAACTTACCCTTTTTTAAACACTATTCTGCCTTCACCTCTCCATTTGTAATAACACCATGCTACATGAGGTTCCCATCTTCCCTCTGCCATAGTAATAGCATCCAATAGCCTTGTGTTCTGATCTCTTTCCTTAACCATCTTCCAGAGGCCCGTGAAATAATTTAAGATGAAAATCCATCCATACAACATTAAAAGCTTTTCTCTGGCTCCCCACTGCACTTATTAATTCATATGACAAGTATTTACAGAGTGTCTTCTACATGTTAGGCATGATCCTGTAAGCTGAGGATACTGTAGTGTACAAGAAAGGTAAATACTTTGTCCTCATGGAGTTTAATTTCAGTGAGAAAGGCTGGGTTAGAGCATACAAAGTGTGCATAATTTGGCCCCTGAAAATCTGCCCAATTTCACCTGCTTCAAACCCTAAGTGCCAGCAAAGCTGAATTTCCTACACATACTGTGCTTCTATCATTCCAATCTAGATATATTCAGTTATCACTTAAAGCCCATGCTCAGTGTTCCTTCTCCAGCAATCTTGCCTACCTTTACTCTCCAACCTCCTCCCCTTCCTGGATCAGATGCTCATGTACCCAGGGGTGTGCTGGTAAATATTTAACAACCAGTTCTGGGAGACAAAGTCTTGATTTATGGTATTTACTGATTTCTGTGGTTTAAATACGTAATGTCACGATGGCTGATTTCACAGTGTCACCGTGAGCTAAGTTGGCTTACAAATTTTGTGAAAATCTAACAGTTGGCGTTTATGAGCCAGAACAAACCGGCTCCAGCACACCGCTGCCTCCACTGTTCTCCCATAAAACCTAGGGCATATTTAATTTATTTCTTCTTCCTTTTTTTTTTTTAACAAATATTTGGTAAGCACTCAGTGTTCCACAGTCTGTGTCATAACAGTAAGCATTTAACAGTTAGTCTGTTGACTGTATAAATATATATAGTCTCTAGCACAGAGAGCTCAGTCTAGGTGGAGAGAGAATAAAATACAATTTCAATGCAGTCATATTTACCAATAAACTCAGTTTCTTATAAGAAAATTGACCCACACATATTAGATACTCAAATAAGTTCATAAGTGTTTGGATATACATTAAACATAAAAGAGTTTCACCTTAGGGGAAAAAAAATTTCTTTCATAGAAGACAGTGAAGATCAATAAGATAAAAGGAAAGAGATCTTTTGAGATTGAAGAATTTTTTCATCATGTCATTAATGGAAGAAAAGTCGCCAAGACTAAATAAGAGGTTCCAGAATGAAGTAAAAGAGAGAGAGAGAGAGAGAGAGAGAATCCTACTGGTTGGCGACAACTGCTTACAGAAATCTTGGGTTACTGCATATATTGTTAAGTAGGATTTTAATACCACTTGATAATCATTTATTTTGTGGTTTCCACAGATAAAAATAATCATCTGATAGTATATATTTTTCAAATTTTGACTGGAACTGGATCTGCTATTGTTCTTCTTTGTCTCTTGGGTTATTTGGGAATTCACAATGAAATCAGATGGCTCCTAATCCTGGTATGTATTTCATTTTAACAGCCTGAATTAATCTGTATCTTCGATTTAGAGTGTCCAAGTCACGAAATGAGCAATAATCATTTACATCACCATAACACCTCAGTATAGTGTTTCCCAGGGAATAAGGTAAATTAAGCACCTCCTCTCAAGAAACTTTTCTAGATAGAATGTTCTTGGTGAGTTTTCCATGGATCTGGACCTCTGCCCTTGCACCCTTAGATGTTAATTTTCCAAACAAAGTCAATAGGAATCCATCTCCTGGGGTGAAGTACAATTAACCAAACATAACAATCTGAAGACTAAAATCCAAATAAACGATTAAAGTCAATGAGCAATGTAGCTTAGCAAGACGAAAGAAACCATGTCCTTCAGTTAGCACATCTCCCTGTGGGACTGCCATGTGGAAAGCTAACTTATAACTGAGATTGCAATTTATTATTTAACAAAGGGAAATATAACTGCTGAGAGGGCCAGACTCTGGCATCTGGCTGGCACACTATCTCTCCCTAGACATATATGTGGAAAGATAAATTATAATTAGGAATATAGACCTGAACATGAGCCATTTACCACACATGTGGCAGCTAAAGATCACGATTCACAGGCTCAGATGAAATACGGCTTTTGCCATTTTCTTTAAATCAAATCAGTTTTAATTCACAGGAGCTCTCTTGCCAAACAAGAGCAGATCTGCCTTTGCCACCTTAGGCCATTCAAACAGCAGAATGAGCAGACCCCGAAGGATCACGTGAGCTGGGAAAGTGAGAGTTTTCGTGGTAGCCAGTGTAGATTGATAACCAGTGTCCAGAGTGACCACCCAGCCTTTCAGTGCTACATAAAAGCTAAGTATTTCTGCATTCTTCCTGGTAAGAGACACAATGGCTGCAGTTGAATATTGTATTTGTTTGACAAAACAAAAGAAGGGGGAATCTAGAAGGAGGGAAACAAACATCTTATAAGTTTCAGCCTTATGGGATTGTGATATTAATGGCCTATAACTGAGAAAGCCTGATAGACCCCATCATAAGGAATGGACAAAGTAGGTCCTGAAGCCAAGACACCACACTCTTGTCTGGAGGCTCCAATGAAGGGCACTACTACTTTTTGAAATCATGTCACGTTTACTATTCTCTGAATTTACCAATACTTTACTGATGGATACATTACCATGTTAATTCATGCAGTCAACTTATGGGCAAATTTTATACGCCTAAGCACTTTCTTTGGCTTAATGGCGATTTTGCGTACCTTTACTCCAATTGAATAAATATTGTTTCACAATTTAAGGCTTAGGGGCAGTTTTACTTCCCTCTTTTAGAAGTTCTTGGGCAGTCTCTCACTGTACTCTCTAAGTGCTAAAACAAATAAAAAACACTGAATTTTTCTTATTACTATAAATATCTAACTACTACTAGAAGAGAATTTTCAAAGGTAAAAATTATGACTCATATATATGTGCACAAACATGTGTCCGAGACTTTATTTAAATAATTAATCATTAAGGGAACCAGTAAGAAGTAACAACTAGTTGAATGAGAATAAGATTTTGGAGATTTATATTCTCTATAGACTGTATTTGTTTGTATTTCCATTAATAGGAATTGCACTGCTATGGACAAGGAACTTTTTTTAATATGAAATTTATTGTCAGATTGGTTTCCATACAACACCCAGTGCTCATCCCAACAGGTGCCCTCCTCAATGCACATCACCCACCTTCCCCTGCCTCCCACCCCCCATCAACCCTCAGTTTATTCTCAGTTTTTAAGAGTCTCTCATGGTTTGCCTCCCTCCCTCTCTAACTTTTTTTTTCCCCTTCCCCTCCCCCATGGGTTTCTGTAAAGTTTCTCAGGATCCACATAAGAGTGAAAACATATGGTATCTGTCTTTCTCTGTATGACTTATTTCACTTAGCATAACACTCTCCAGTTCCATCCATGTTGCTACAAAAGGCCATATTTCATTCTTTCTCATTGGCAAGTAGTATTCCATTGTGTATATAAACCACAACTTCTTTATCCATTCATCAGTTGATGGACATTTAGGCTCTTTCCATAATGTGGCTATTGTTGAAAGTGCTGCTATAAACATTGGGGTACAAGTGCCCCTATGCATCAGCACTCCTTTATCCCTTGGGTAAATTCCTAGCTGTGCTATTGCTGGGTCATAGGGTAGATCTATTTTTAATCTTTTGAGGAACCTCCACACTGTTTTCCAGAGCAGCTGCACCAGTTTGTATTCCCACCAACAATACAAGAGGGTTCCTATTTCTCCACATCCTCTCCAGCATCTACAGTCTCCTGATTTGTTCATTTTGGCCACTCTGACTGGCATGAGGTGGTATCTCAGTGTGGTTTTGATTTTTTTTTCCTGATGAGGAGTGACATTGAGCATCTTTTCATGTGCCTGTTGGCCATCTGGATGTCTTCTTTAGAGAAGTGTCTATTCATGTCTTCTGCCCATTTCTTCACTGGATTATTTGTTTTTCGGGTGTGGAGTTTGGTGAGTTCTTTATAGATTTTGGATACTAGCCCTTTGTCCGATATGTCATTTGCAAATATCTTTTCCCATTCCAATGGTTGCCTTTTAGTGTTGTCGATTGTTTCCTTTACAGCACAGAAGTTTTTATCTAGATGAGGTCCCAATAGTTCATTTTTGCTTTTAATTCCCTTGCCTTTGGAGATGTGTCAAGTAAGAAATTGCTGCAGCTGAGGTCAAAGAGGTTTTTTCCTGCTTTCTCCTCTAGGGTTTTGATGGTTTCCTGTCTCACACTCAGGTCCTTCATCCATTTTCAGTTTGTTTTTGTGAATGGTGTAAGAAAGTGGTCTAGTTTCATTCTTCTGCATGTTGCTGTCCAGTTCTCCCAGCACCATTTGTTAAAGAGACTGTCTTTTTTCCATTGGATATTCTTTCCTGCTTTGTCAAAGATTAGTTGGCCGTATGTTTGTGGGTCTAGTTCTGGGGTTTCTATTCTATTCCATTGGTCTATGTGTCTGTTTTTGTGCCAATACCATGCTGTCTTGATGATTAACGCTTTGTAGTAGAGGCTAAAGTCTGGGATTGTGATGCTTCCTGCTTTGGTCTTCTTCTTCAATATTACTTTGGCTATTCGGGGTCTTTTGCAGTTCCATACAAATTTTAGGATTGCTTGTTTAAAGATGAGAGCAGAAATAAACAATATAGATTCTAAAAAAAAAAAAAATTGTAGAGCAGATCAATGAAACCAAGAGTTGGTTTTTTTGAAAAATTAAACAAAATTGATAAATTGATAAACCTCCAGCTAGGCTTCTCAAAAAGAAAAGGGAGATGACACAAATAGATAAAATCATGAATGAAAATTGAATTATTGCAACCAATCCCTCAGAAATACAAGCAATTATCAGGGAATACTATGAAAAATTATATGCCAACAAACTGGACAACCTGGAAGAAATGGACAAATTCCTAAGCACCCACACACTTCCAAAACTCAAACAGGAAGAAATAGAAAATTTGAACAGACTCATAAACAGTGAAGAAATTGAATCAGTTATCAAAAATCTCCCAACAAATAAGAGTCCAGGACCAGATGGCTTCCCAGGGGAATTCTACCAGGCATTTAAAGCAGAGATAATACCTATCCTTCTCAAGCTGTTCGAAAAAATAGAAAGGGGAGGAAAACTTCCAGATGCATTCTATGAAGCCAGCATTACATTGATTCCCAAGCCAGACAGACACCCAGCAAAAAAAGAGAACTACAGGCCAATATCCCTGATGAATATGGATGCAAAAATTCACAGCAAGATAGTAGCAAGTCAAATTCAACAGCATATAAAAAGAATTACTCAACATGATCAAGGGGATTCATTCCTGGGCTGGAGGCCTGGTTCAATATTCGCAAATCAATCAATGTGATACATAACATTAACAAATGAAAGGTAAGAACCATGTGATCCTGTCAATCTATGCAGAAAAAGCATTTGACAAAGTTCAGCATCCTTTCTTAATAAAAACCCTCGAGAAAGTTGGGATAGAAGGAACATACTTAAACATCATAAAAGCCATTTATGAAAAGCCCACAGCTAATATCATCCTCAATGGGGTAAAACTGAGAACTTTCCCCCTGAGATCAGGAATACGATAGGGGTGTCCACTCTCATTGCTGTTGTTTAACATAGTATTGGAAGTTCTAGCATCAGCAATCAGACAAGAAAAGGAAATCAAAGGCATCAAAATTGGCAAAGATGAAGTTAAGCTTTCATTTTTTGCAGATGACATGATATTATACATGGAAAACCCGATAGACTCCACCCAAAGTCTGCTAGAACTGATACATGAATTCAGCAAAGTCACAGGATACAAAATTAATGTACAGAAAGCAGTTGCATTCTTATACACTAATAATAAAGCAACAGAAAGACAAATAAAGAAACTGATTCCATTCACAATTGCACCAAGAATCATAAAATACCTAGGAATAAACCTAACCAAAGATGTAAAAATCTGTATGCTGAAAACAGTAGAAAGCTTATGAAGGAAATTGAAGAAGATATGAAGAAATGGAAAAATATTCCATGCTCATGGATTGGAAGAATAAATATTGTTAAAATGTCAATACTACCCAAAGCAATCTAACATTCAATGCAATCCCAATAAAAATTACACCAGCATTCTTCTCGAAGCTAGAACAAGCAATCCTAAAATTTGTATGGAACCACAAAAGATCCCGAATAGCCAAAGTAATATTGAAGAAGAGGAACTTTTGTATTACTACCAGAATTCTGTAAGTTTACCCCATACAGAGTTGAATAATAGTTTAGTCAAAGGTAACATTGCATATGTCCATAGGATCAGAAAACTGGGAAGGTCCACTGGACCACAACCAGCTTTCCATTAAAAAGAAGCCCAGTAATTTTTTTATTGTTTTACATTAAAATATTGTCTTACAATATTTTATAATGAAGTATTGTTTTACAATTTTCCTGTCTCTACAAATCTCCTTTTAGTGAAGATTAAGTGAGATGATGTATGTAGAAGTATTAGAAATCTAAACTTCCAAACAGATCTAAAGACCGTATTTTTGTCTCTGAAACATTTGTCTCTAAAAATAAGATTTGTAACTTATATCAAACAAATTTTAACTATTTTAAAGTATTAATGTTTAAAATATGTGAAATTAAGAATACTAACAGTGAGTCATTCTTATATTTTAGTTAGTAAAATATTCAGACTGCTAATTTTTTTAGATCATTATAAATTCTAGATAATATATACTACTATGGCTGCTATGATGAGGAAGATTGCAGTGGCCATAAGTTTAAAAAATATAGTTAAATAAATGTGCAAATAATTTCATTTGGCCTTGAAGAGAAGTATTTTCAGTTTTCAAAGGAATAATTTAAATGTACATACAAATTTAATCTTATTGTAGCAGATACTTTTGTTATTTTCTGTTGTTGTTGTTACCTTGTCCATTTTGGATTCGCCTAACAGGTCACAATGCAGTGGTTTTTCTAGTGTGAGTGTCATGGTGCGTTAAGTGGAGATCCAGCTAAGTGAGTTCCCCTCCAGGACAGTTTTAGATCCAAATGAAGGAAGATCATCAACAATTTCATTAGACCAAGTGGTCTGTTAGGGTGCCCACTGAATACTATCACTTCTGTCTTACTCTAATCCAAATGTCCCATGATTTTTTTCTTTGCCTTTTTGTTTGAATAACATCACTCATGTATATGAGGGCTGGAAACCAGCAATACCTGTGTGTATTTTAAAACAGGATATTTCATATAATGTGCATTTCCCCATCATTGTAACATCTAAAGTACCTAGTAGAAGCACAGTTACCATCTCTATGTCTCTTTTGTTTTAGTATGCAGCACTGTTAATGTGGGCCTTTGGTGTTCAAGTTGTACTTTCAGGATTCATCTTCACAAAGAAAAAAGAGGTATGGAAAGATCATCTTTTTATTTGAAACCTAAAGAAAATCAGACATCTTAAATTATTAAGACCTATGAGCCTATATTAAGAGCGAAAGGTAAATGTCTTTGTGGGTAAAAAGATTCAATGGACATATTACAGAATTCTATATAAGGTCATATCAAAAAGGTGGACTATAAGGAAATTTGTCTTTAACTCAGCAGAATATTGACAGTGTTGTAAATAACAAAGAACATGGGGGAAGAGGGGGTGATAGTGGGTGTAGGGAATCCAAAATTTGTCTCCTGGCCAACCCTGGCTCCCATGATTAACCCAATTCTATTTTTCTATATAGACTTACTATATTCTATTTTTGTCAAGAAATACCTTTAGACTTGTATGAATTTGAAATTTATTTAAATTAAATGAAATGCATAATTCAAATATTTGGTACAGGTATGGTCATGAGTGATATAATCAATCACGAGATTTATATTTATCAAATTAAGTTTAAAAAAAAAACCATATAGTAAACTGCCTGAAAAAAAACCTTTGGGTAACAAAAATTACCTACTAAGGTCAATGGTTACCCTCTATTTTTAAAGAAATTTAATTGTTTCAGGGTGCCTGGGTGGCTCAGTTGGCTAGGCATCCAACTTTGTCTCAGGTCATGATTTCATGGTTCGTGAGTTGGAGCCCCACATGGGGCTCTGTACTGACAGTGCGGAGCCTGCTTGGGATTCTCTCTCTTTCCCTCTCTCTCTCTGCCCCTCCCCCACTTTCTGTCTCCTTAAAATAAATAAATAAACTTAAAAATTCAAAAAAAGAAAAAGAAATGTCAGTGTTTCAGTGCAGTCATGCTCTGTCTCTGTATTATGGGAGATTTTCCTGTAGGAAAGAGCATGGACTTGAAGTCATACAGATCTGCAGATAACTAGAAGTCCACAAGCTACTTAGCAGTCCTAAGCCTATGTCTTAATCTGTACAGCATGGTTAATACCCAACTCCCTTAGAGAGTCACCACTAACTGACAACTTCAAAAGTTTCTGTCACTGAGTAGCTACTTAAAGCTCCCTTTCTGGGGCACCTGGGTGGCTCAATTGGTTAAGTGTCCGACTTCGGCTCAGGTCATGATCTCCTAACTCGTGGGTCCAAACCCCACATCAGGCTCTGTGTTGACAGCTCTGAGCCTGGAGCCTGCTTTGGATTCTCTCTCTCTCTCTCTCTCTCTCTCTCTCTCTCTCTCTCTCTCCCTCCCCCCCCCATTCACACTCTGTCTCTCTCAAAAATGAATTAAAAAAAACTTTAAATTTTTTTAAATATTTTAAAAAAGAACTCCCTTTCTTTCCTTAATTAATTTCAAAGGAACCCCTGATCAATTCCTACACTTCCTAGCCTTCAAAAATCTCTCTATATGTAGAGTCCTAAGTAATGACCAAACCTCATTCCTGTAGAACACCATCACCCTCCAACTTCATTTGCTCTCCTGTGCTTGGCATCTATCCTGGATATCTAGCCACCCAGGACTTGTTGTTAATGGCCTGACATTTAGAGCTAAAATGTCTTCTCGTGTGTGCGTGTGTGTGTGTGTGTGTGTATATGTGTGTGCACAGTATGTGAGTTCTGTAAAGCTGTAATGGTGGCAAAGCACTACATCCCAACCAATCGGCCTGTAACTTTTGGATCTGGTGATAGAACTTGAATATAACACCTCAGGATCCTTAACACCTAAATTTAGTTTATCAGTGTTGTCCATGCTCTCTTAAGTATTATTCACATATTCATCTCTACTTAATGTAAGAATAAAAATGATCACCTGAGAATAATTACCATGTGCCAGAGACTGTGATAAGCACTTTATAGGCATTAGATTTTTGATTCTCACAACAACCCCTAGAGAGGCATTGTTAGTCCTACTTTCTAGAACAGGAAACTGAGGCTTTGAGAGGAGAAATATTTGCTAAAATGCATCATGGCCAAATGACAGAGTCTGGACTCAAACACTTATTAACTGAATCTAGAGGTAACAGCTCTGTTTACATCAATTTTCCTTCTACATTCACACTAGATAAGCTCCTAGGGGCTTCTAAGTCTTTTATGCCACTTACAGCACCCAACAGTGTTCGAGGTGCACTAGGGCTACAAAGGATCCTTGTCAAAATAAATATGTGTGAGGGGATTTTCTTTATACAGAAGTCATGGAGATTAGATATGATACTCTGGTGTACTAAGATGTGATTTATCTGCTCTCTGGATCTCCCAAATAATGCTTCAGAGGGTAAATAAGGACATAAGCCTGCCCCTTCCTACAACAATATAAAATGGAAAAATATTTTCTAGTCTAAATAAAAATTAGGGGGCCTGTGTGGCTCAGTTGGTTAAGCATCCAACTCTTGGTTTTGGCTCA
This sequence comes from Panthera leo, assembly GCF_018350215.1. Taxonomy (NCBI): domain Eukaryota; kingdom Metazoa; phylum Chordata; class Mammalia; order Carnivora; family Felidae; genus Panthera; species Panthera leo. The sequence goes on along the minus strand of NC_056685.1, from coordinate 107,089,598 downwards.
GGTCTTGATCTCACTGTGGGTTCAAGGCCCGGGTAGGGCTCCATGCTGGCAGCATGGGGCCTGCTTGGGATTCTCTCTCCCTCTCTCTCTACCCCTTCCTGATTCATGTACACGTATGCTCTCTCTTAAAATAAATACACTTTTTTTTTTAAAAAAAGCACATTTAAAAAATGAAAATAAATAAAAATTAACTTAGAGAATAAATTAAATAACTTACAGATCTAAATAACACTACATTATTCTAATCTTCTTAAATGCATTAAAGCATAGATATATAAGTGAGTACATTAGAGTTAACTTGTACACATGGTTTAATGGTTGTAGTATTCCCACAAGTTAATTAGTTTTCATTATTAAAAGATAGCATTATTAAAAGATACAATGAGAAATCACTAAACTAGAATTCAAATGAACCATATTTAAAAGTCTCATCTCCACATCCTTATTCATGTAAACAGAGCAAATAACTAAATTCTCTATCTATCTCCTTGTTCATAAAACGGAATAGTATCTGTTCTTTCTACGTTTTACCTTAGTTATGAAAGTCACCTGAACTTTTAAATATTTAAGTAGATTACTATTAAAATTTACCTCTGCAATATCTAGGTTTTGAAATAGCGCGTTCACCCCATTCTTTCAAATCTGATTGTTTTTGTTATAGCATTGTGAAAACATAATTTAATTTTTTAAATTAAAAATCATAATTCTTGTATAAATATACAGCAAGCACAGATAAGTGATTTTATTTAACATCTTGATTAATGTGGGAATCAGTAAGAAATAAAAACCAGTTCAAAGGAGAGTCCAAAGAGAAGACACTTATAAAGGCTATCTCTTAACATATACAAAACACAGTTGGTAAAGGAGATACCATTTGCCCCCCACCAGGAAAAATTCATCTGCTTTTCTCTGATAAAGAATCAGTTGTTAGTAGTTTCCTACAACTTACAAAGTTGTTAAATAAGTTAAAAACTGAGAAAGATACAGACCCTCATGAAATAAGAAGACCCTGAAGTTATGCTAAAGAAAGCCTAATTTTCATTGAAAAGATACTCAGTAATCTTTTTCGGCCCATTTCAGAGTTTTTCACAATTTTTCCTGAGAGTACAAGAAGAAAAGCAGAATCCTTAGACATTCAGGAGAATAGCACATAACTTTCTCTTCAGTCATAAAATAAGTCTCATATATTCCTCTTGTAGGTCACAATGCAAAAGACCAAATGCCTCAGCACTCACTGAGATTTCTAAAAGTAGTTAAAGAAACAGAAAACACAGGAATAATCAGAGAACAGCAAAATGACTAGAATACTCTTTTGTTAGGAACCATAAGGAAAGTTTCCTTCAGATTTGGACTTTTTTTCCTTTCCAAGTTTTCATTTAAAGTCCAGTTAGTTAAAATACAGTGTAATATTAGTTTCAGGTGTACAAATTAGTGATTATATATACAATAGAATATTTCTCAGACATCGAAAAGAATGAAATATTGCTATTTGCAATGACATGGATGGAACTAGAGAGTACTATGCTAAGCGAAATCAGAGAAAGACAAATCCCATAGGATTTCAGATTTTGACTTTGATGCAATTTTCAACAGATTCACCAAGTATGGCATGATAAAGTTGACTTAATCATTGCTGAGTATGGATCTAAAGATATGCCTGAAGATATACCCAAGTGGACTTTTCTGAATGCTTTGCAGAAAACAGTAAGAGAAAATTAGCATAAAACTAAAAATTAGATGTCAAACATGATCACTATAGGGTAAGGGAGACGGGGAAGGGTGGGAGATGGGACAGAGGAATGAGAGGAATAGCACTGTTCCCAGTTACAAATCTTGAGTTTTATCCTCCTTTTGTAGATTAGATCTTCGATTCTTGGTTAACTGATGTGCATTTTAACCTGGTCTCACCTATAAAAGTGTTGGTGGGGTAATCTTCCCTGCTGCACCTGTGGGACAGAAGTCTGAGCACAGTTCTTGCCAGCAGCAGAGAAACATGGTAGTTACCATTTAAGCCTGAATGTCAGGTTTGCTACATATTAGCTTTTTGACCCTGGACAAGTATCCTTATTAATTTCAGATTCCATATTCTTAAAATGGACAGAATAACCCTTACCTCTGGTTGGCAGGAATCAATGAAATAATATATAGAATGTACAGAAAGCCTTGGATCTGGAAAATAGTGAGCAATTAATACTTGCTAGCTAATGTTATTAGGATTCTTATTTTGCACATCAAATATTTCTAGGCAGGGTACAGGAATGGGTATGGTTGCCCAGATGGTTTACAGGAATAGATCACCAGCTGGAACTTAGTAAATGCTTGATAAAGAAAATAATTTTTGTATTTACTTTTTGTAAGTGCTTTATATGTATTAACTTATTTACTCCTCTGAACCCAATGAAGTAAGACCTATTATCCTCGTTTTATAGATGAAGGACTATGAAATTGAGTAACTTACCCAGGGTCATAGAGCTAATTGGGTTGCAGAAACATGATTCAATTCCAGACAATGTAGCACTAGATTTTGTACTCTAACTACTATAGTAGGTGCCTCACATAGAAATAACTATCATTGGAGCGCCTGGGTGGCTCAGGTCATCATCTCACGGTTCGTGAGTTCGAGCCCCGCTCTGTTGGGCTCTGTGCTGACAGCTTAGAGCCTGGAGCCTGCCTCAGATTCTGTGCACCACACCCACCCCCCCACCTCTCTCTCCACCCCTTCCCTGCTTGTATTGTGTCTCTGTCTTTCAAAAATGAATAAACATAAAAAAATTTAAAAAAAGAAATAGCTATTATTTTTAGTATATGTAATAACAGAAAGGCATTTTAGGAGAGTTGAAATATAACTATAAATGCTTTTAGTCGTACTGTTTTTCCCCTGATGCATATGATGTGTACATGTATTGCCTCTCTAGATTGCATTAGGACTGATGGCAGAGAACCAAACCTTCCTATGGTCATAAACTGATAAACAAGAAAAAAGTTCTATGTGTGACATTGCTATTATTAATGAGAATCAAGCTTACAGTTCCTAGTCCTGAGTATAATTGAAACAAGATATGTAGATTTGACTGAACTCATTTTCAGTACTCACACTCTAAAGCATTATTTCAGTCATTCAACATTTCCATGATGGTTGGTACATATTGTGACATAGGCAGTACTGATGTTATAACATTCAACAACAAGTTTAGAAAACAATGAAGTATTCACTTCAACTCTGTCTTACATTCTAGGTGACAAATATATATGTTGATTCTTTCACATCTTCCCTCTTCAACTTGATGGGATTGGAAATGAGATCTTTCCAATGTTTTATCATTTCTATGGCTATTTGCCTTTTCATCTTTTTTGACTCTCTGTGGAAAATTTTCACACAATACAAAATTGCAAGTTAACATATTAGTCCTAAGAAAGTAAAAATAACACTGAATCTCTTTATGTATAATTAAATAAAAATGGCAGCATATTCTGGAGAAAAAATATAGCTACTGCTATGGTGGAGAGAAAGATATGCCTACAGTGATTTCCTTTTCTGTATTCAGTCCCAAACATAGTTTGTAGCTTCAGTAAATCAGGTACACCTTCCATCCTGGGTTCCTTTATGTTAAATTCAGATCTAACAATTTCATCCAAACATAGCCCACTTATATTGTAAAGATCTTTTTTTTTTCAACGTCTTTTTTTTTTTTTTTTAAATTTTTGGGACAGAGAGAGACAGAGCATGAACGGGGGAGGGGCAGAGAGAGAGGGAGACACAGAATCGGAAACAGGCTCCAGGCTCCGAGCCATCAGCCCAGAGCCTGACGCGGGGCTCGAACTCACGGACCGCGAGATCGTGACCTGGCTGAAGTCGGACGCTTAACCCACTGCGCCATCCAGGCGCCCCTATTGTAAAGATCTTTAGTTCTGGTTAGCATCAACAAAAGCAGTAACAAAGTAATGGATTAAACAAACAAAACTATACTTATATTTGTAATTCACTGCATTTCAATGCAGAATGAATTAATAGCTTTTTCAGAAAAAACATTTAACGTACATGGGAATCACAATTAACTGCCTTTTGAATATTTTATAGTAAAATTTATAGATTTCTTTTCTAGTTGCAGTGTTGTGGCCAGTACAATTACACAGACTGGATAAAGAATAAAAATAAAGAAAATTCAGAACAGGTGCCATGTTCTTGCACAAATTCTACATTAAGAAAGTGGTTTTGTGATGAGCCACTGAATGCAACTTACCTAGAGGTAAAGATAAGGCTTTCCAAGTGTTTACAGTGCCTTTTTTTGTTTTGTTTTTGCAAGTCAATTTAGAATGCTGAACAAAAGTTTTATATACAAACACTGTTATTTACAGTGATTAAGTTCTTAAGCTACTTTATGAAACTGAACTCATAATTAATGAATAATTATTATTTTTAACTTTCTGAGAGTATGTTATTTAAGTGCTCCTAGAACTTGAGATACCATCAACCTTTCTCCCCAACCCTCCTTACTGAATCCCTGCAGAAAGGGGAGGCACTTTTGGCCAATCTCTGGCATATAGGATTGGTAAGGGAGCTACAATACCAAAAGTAAGAAGGTATGAGCATTGGCAAAAACTGAAGTGAGGGGACCCCAGCAGTGAACAAGTGTTCAGATAAATGTAGTAGAAGCAAGAACAGGGTTTCATCTGTTACTTACAGGTATGGGATACTGATCAACAAGATTTCCATCCCAAGAACTTCTAATATTTTATATAGTTCACACACTGATGTTATTCTAATTGTAAGACACATTTTTTATTTACATAATTCATTCACAGATAAATAGAGCATTATGGCTTTTTTTAAGCTTCTCCTATTTGGGAAATAATCATTTTCGATCATAGTACATACCTTGCTGAATTACAGTAGTGTGCAGAAAATTAGAGCCCTTTCTAAACTTAATAAATTTCTGATTTCAATTACATCACAACATCTTAGCAACTTAAAAAGTAGTAACAGAGATGTTCTGCTATGAGAGGAAGTTCTCTGGACTAAAAAGTCTAGTCTCCACTTAGACAATGACTTTTTAGAGTTTGTGAATTACTGTATTATGTTTCTTCTTCTTTGTCATAGAATTCTATATAAGACCATTTTCCTCTCCCAAGTCAGTCTAAATAACTTTTCTTTCATTAGGGTTGTGAAAATAAAATCAACACATGGTATAACGCTAATGCTTTAACATTAACTGGAATTAACTTCGGACTTTTGGCTTCAGAGGTAAGCTTTTGTTCATATGTTTAAAGATAAAAAATAGTTGAGTATAAAACATACATAACAAACTGCAGAAAAACCAGCTGGAGTCCTAATCAGACAAATTATACAAAAGGAGTCAGGACCTTGAGACTATTCACATCCGAGAGAGGTATGGGTCCCAACTAGGGGGGTGATACCCTTAAATCAGCCAGGTTGGATGACCTGTTAATAAATGGTCATCCTGGAAGGTAGTGACTTCATTGCTTTGTGATATATATATATATATATATATATATAGAGAGAGAGAGAGAGAGAGAGAGAGAGAGAGAGAGAGAGAGAGAATGCCCACATTGGGCAGTCTTCAAGTTGGCAGACTCTGGAAATCTAGACCAATGTTTGACATTAGTAAATGTACTAGTTACTCATATACTCATTCATTCATTCATTCAGTCAGTCAGTCAATAAATTTGGAGGAAGGAGAACATCTACTGTGTGTCAGGTACTGTATTAATGGTCAGAGATTCAATGGGAAGCAAAACAGACACATTCCATGACCTGCTGACCTGTAGGGTGCCAACTACAGATTTGAGACTCAGAAGCAGAACTTCATTCTCCAGTCTCAGTGCAGACTGATGAAAGCAGGTGAAGGCTATGGATTTAACAAAACTGTGAAGAATGAATGTATTATCACAGTGTAGACTAAAACACTGCAATGAATATATAATGCATGGTTTGTTCAGAATAGGATACCGCGTTTAATTTTATGCTGATCCAAAAAGGCATTGGGGCGCCTGGGTGGCGCAGTCGGTTAAGCGTCCGACTTCAGCCAGGTCACGATCTCGCGGCCCGTGAGTTCGAGCCCCGCGTCAGGCTCTGGGCTGATGGCTCGGAGCCTGGAGCTTGTTTCCGATTCTGTGTCTCCCTCTCTCTCTGCCCCTCCCCCGTTCATGCTCTGTCTCTCTCTGTCCCAAAAATAAATAAAAAACGTTGAAAAAAATTTAAAAAAAAAAAGGCATTGACCCGAGGTTCCATAAATTTTCTTCAACTGGTAACAACTATAGTCTCAGAATGGTGATTAAAACATTTTTATATGCATTAATGATGTTCTTTCAAAATGTTTATTCCCCATTGTGTTCATGCTTGGGTATTTAAGACAAGACTGAATGGGAGATAGTACCTGTGGTCCATTTTATCATCTACTCTTTGCACACCACCTTTAATGATTCTACACCAAAATGAAGCAGTTTTGTAGGACTGATGACACAGATGATGAACAAAACCAGATCACAGTTCATCATGACACCTAGCCCAATGATAGCTCATGTAATTAAAATTGAAGTCTATTCGTTAGTCCCTTCATAAATGAACTTGGTGACACCTGGGTTACTCTAGAAGACTCACTTTGCAGACTTCTTATTGGCAACCATATGTACCTTACTTCAAAACTTGGCCACTCTTTGATCCTTTCCCTATAAAACATGCATGTAGGGGATTGTATTGTAAGTTTTAACTTTGCGAATTACTCTTATTTATTATTTTGATATCATTTCCTTTTCTTCTAGGTTTTGCAAATCACATTAACTGTTTCTTTCTTCAGACACATCAAGAATAGAGTATATGCAAAAATGTGATCTCTGGACTTTAATTTACCCAGAAGAAACCAGCTAATTCTCAAAATAACCACATTGTGTTCTTTTACTCCAAAAAAAAAAATTGAATTACATTAATTAAGTTTAGAACTTATTCAAGTCATTGGTTATATGTAACATAGAATTATGGAATATTATAAGAAATCACTCCATGAAATTCTCATTTCGTTTTTCAAAATATCAAATTCTGCAGTTCAGAACTTTACCTTGAGTTATTTTCTGAATTCAAGGATGTCATTATATACACTGAATTCAAAATGTGAAGTATCACTATATGTTTTGAGTTTCCTATATAGAAAAGATACATATATGATGCTTAGAAAATACTAATTAAGTAAACAATTATAATATCTACCTTGCATTTGCAAATTTTAAGAAAACGATACTGATTTGTGGGAAATTTAAAAAAAAAGATTGAAAATCTTCATGTCACTGACCTCTGTACTGAATCAACCATTTATTTCTGTCTTCTGATTAATGCTTGCAAGTGGATAATAAAATTTTAGAGATTTGGGTATACTTTAGTGGCAGTAATAAAATATTAAAATCACAATTTTTAACTGTAGCATAAATGTCCTAAATGATCACTGGATTCCCATACTCAACTTGCTACTCATTTTCTTCTTTTTCCTTAAATTTTGTTCAGGCTTACATGCACAATTCTCTGAAGGGTATAAAAATAGCCTACCTGTTCTATTTTCCTAAAAGTGATATTGTGAGAACAGGAGAAAAAATCCTTTGACAAATAAAAAGTGCTATACAAATGAAAGGCATTACCATATCATTGTTGTTCTTTATAGCAAAAAGACTACCTTGACCTTGAGGAAATCAAGAAAAGATAAATTAACTGAAGATCCTGCATCGCTCTCAATCCTATGGAAGGCTCACTGTCATTTACTAATTCAGTCATTTGTCTTTTCATCCATCTGTTCAGTACATTTCATATTTCAGAGACCTATGAACTTTTTACAAGGCAGTGCAAAAAGAAACAGAATAACCATTTTCTCTAAAGCAACCTGTAAATGCACATGCCTTCACTTCTTTGAGAGAGATTCTTTTGGGAATGTTTTATATTTTATTTTTTTAATGTTTTCATTTTTATTTATTTTAATTCCAGTATAGTTAACATACAGTGTTATATTAGTTTCAGGTGTACAATATAGTGATTCCACAATTCTGTACATTACTCATTGCTCACCAGGGTAAGTGTAGTCACCATCTGTCACTGAGTCCTCTTTGCAACTCCAAGGCCTCACTCTGCACTTGACAATGTAGGTGGCCACCAAAGGCCATTGAACTTTATTAAGTCAGGTTAATCAGTATGCTATCAGATAAAACTCAGTTGCCCTCTTAGATTGTCTCACTTTGACTATACTCAATGGTTTTGATTTCATCTGGCCATCGCATCGTAAAAATAATCTGTCCAAACTTGTTTGGGAAACAGTAGCTGCTAGTTTAATTAGTCACTGCTACCCACATTTCATTTCTCCAGGAACCTGAATAAGAGATGTTGGCAGTGCAAAATCTCCTGTAAAAGGTTTTCACTGAAACACATTTTTAAAAAAATATTGCACCAGAAATACTGTCAGGCAGCCCTAAGTGTTTGTTTAATGTTTGCAACATCTGTGCAATATTTTTATACCTTTGTTTTATTTTTCTGATCTTAGAGGAGTAATTCTTCAGCATAAGAGTCCCTGGCAAAAGGAAAACACAAAAATCTAATCTTTTTGCTGCCATGATATAAGGCTGGAAAAAAAATGTTCTTAATTAAAATAAAAATAAATTTTAAAAACACATTTCACACCACCTGTTATTTATCATAGTTTATCCTCTGTTATTTATTTTTCTTCTGTATCCCTTTGTATTTTTGAAGTCACCCATTAGATGAAAGAAGATAATGTCATATATCCAGTAAATCTATAAATATTTATTGAGCCATGTAGGATTTTAACCCTATACAAACAATAAAACCTGGGAGAGCAGAAGCTACTCCTTGATAAATTAAATTATAGGGATTAAGCCTTTGCTAGTATTCAGAATATTTTGGGACAAAGTAAAAGGAAGTAATTTTGTACGAGAGCTTTGTAATGTGAAATGAATGTGTAATCATTTTAAAAATATTAAAGCTTATTACTCATTGCATTCAAGTACAGAAGAAATTCTCCTGAATGTCTGAAAAGATTTATGGAATGAAAGATACAGAATTTCTGATTTCCTGAATTAATAGTTCATTACAGTTGCAGATTTTGTATCAGAGAGATACTGGACAACAGAATGCCTGTAAAGATCTCTACAGTATTTTAAGAAAATGAAAATTTGTTTAATATGTGTGTAAATAGGATTTAAATTATCATACGTAGTGGAATTAGAAGATATTACATGAAAAACTCAGTCATTTTATGATTAATTTTCTAAGGTCTAGACACATTAAAATGTGAGCAAATCAGATTTTTGTAACTGATATTTTAATGTAGGTTGTTTATTATTATTTTTGTTTGTTTCAAGTTTTTATTTAAATTCTAGTTAGTTAACATACAGTGTAATATTGGTTTCAGGAGTAGAATTTAACGATTCATCACTTCAATATAACACCCAGTGCTCATCACACAAGTGCCCTCCTTAATCCCCATCCCCCATTTAGCCCATCCCCTGTCCAGCTCCCCTCCAGCAATCCTTAGTTTGTTCTCTATAATTAAGAGTCTCTTATGGTTTGCCTCCTTCTTTGTCCCCACCCCCCCCCTTCCCCTATGCTCATCTGTTTTGTTTCTTAAATTCCACATATAAAGGGTGACTGGGTGGCTCACTCAGCTAAGCCTCAGACTCTTGATTTCAGCTTAGGTCATAATGTCATGGTTTGTGTATTCAAGTCCACATTGGGCCATGTGCTGACAGCAAAGAACCTGCTTGGGATTTTCTCTCCCTCTCTCTCTGCCACTCCCCAGTTTTCTTGTGTGCATGATCTCTCTGTCAAAATAAAAAAAATAAATAAATAAAAAACTTTTAAAACATTCCACATATCAGTGATATCATACAGTATTTGTCTTGCTCATACTTGTTTCACTTAGCATAATATACTCTAGTTCCATCTGTGCCATTGCCAATGGCAAGATTTCATTCTTTAATGGCTGAGTAATATTCCTATATATATATATATATATACATACATACCACATCTTCTTTATTCATACTACTTAATCACTTATTTTATTTCATTCAGGAGAAAATGCTATTTTTTTCACTTTGTAATGGTATTGCTATTACTATTAAGATTCAAAAAATGGGAAATATTAGGAAATACTTAAACAACAGAATCAGATTTAACAATAAAATCAGCAGTCCTCATACTATATTAAGTATAACACTACTAGTGTTTCTAAATACCAGTAAATCAAAATGTAGCATGACAGGGACTGCAAATTTAAACCAATTGAGATTGTAAGAATTTCTTCTGTATTAAAAAATACAACATATTTTAAAAGATCTAGCATAATTCTACAACAAAGTTTGTCAAACATTACCAACAACCTCAAAGTGAACTATAAGCAAAACAATCACAACATCGGGAAGGTTATTTTTTAAGTTTGTATGATATGAGGATACTGAGTTTAGTGTTTATCTGTATGTCTATTGGTGTTTGGCTTTTTCAGGTATAAAATTTATCTTTTAAATCCAATCTGCTTGAATTATTATTAGATGCCTGAAACTGCATTTAATTACAAATTCTTACTAAACACAAGAAACAGATAACCCTGAATCCCATCATGCCAATTTATTATACATTTATATTTATATTATAAATTTACATATCACATATTCATTCATGTTGATTAAAAAATTACCAATATCATCTTTCCATCTTTCAGTTTTAATCTATTTCAAAGCCAACCAATTTTTTTCTATAATATCTGTGATATTTCTCTTCATTCTACCAGATGT